>NC_142839.1:8787878-9090909 GCF_061612785.1 Hesperophylax consimilis | reverse complement strand
CCTGCAAGGTTTGACTCCTTTCTTTCTGTTATATTAGATAATCTCTGTGATCGGCGATAGATTTTCCACCATCGATATACTCCCGAGAACTTTGAGATCTGTAGTAATGACTAGGAACACTTGCGTTTACAGTTGTGGCAAGGAGGCTTCATGCTTCGTTGGTTCACTCTTCCACGGGTTTTAGACTCGTATTCCTCACCGCAGTTTCGCATCTTTCAGTTTGCTAAAGTTTTTTTTTTAAATTTGCCTATTATAATTTATTTTTTTAACCGGGAGAAATTTTACCCGGGTCAGACATTTTGGCATATATGCCGGTTTGTTTTAGTTGAGGCTGCTATAAACGCTTTTGTTAAGTGCAAACCGGATTATCTGCCAATAAGTCATACAATAAGTCATATTTGGTAGTAATAAAAATGTACTATTGTGAGATAATCCAGTTTTACTTACATGATGGACGCATTTCCCCCTTGAAAGTTTTGAAGCAACTGGCGTATTGCGGAATAGGTCTGTCTTCTGCTAAAAAAAATGGCGATTCACGCGTAAATGCATACCGGCCCAACGCCATCTGACAGATTGTTATTCAACTATACGACATGCCGGTTCGACATAAAAATAGAAGGGAAAAAAAGAAATTTTTTGACACCAATAACTCAAAATCTCCATTTTTGCATATATGCCGGTTTGATTTCACAGCGACGATATGTACAACTACACATATAGATAATCCAGAAGTTTAAATTGTTCCTATTATATATAAACTTACCTATTGCATAATTTTATTCTATTTTCCTAAAAATTAGTGTAACTCGCTCACCAGCACAAGAACCAGTTTATTCTTTGGTGAGATTGCGAATATAAATATATTTTGTAACCATATGTACTTATATAACATCACTGTTCACTCTTATATATATTAAATTTGAAAAAATGTAGGTATGTAAAAACACACGCGTATTCGAATGCAACGTTTCGTCAAAATTTCAAAGCAATGGTGAAGAACTTTCAGAGATTTAACATTTTGAACAGACGAACATTTATATTTTTATTTATATAGATCTGAAAAATCTTCATCTTTTGGTTATTTTTGACCGAAGCAATTTTAGCCTGTCTTCGGGGCGTCTTTGGGGTGGAACATGTCCAGTAAAAAACAGTTAAAAATATATCTTTAATATGACGTTTTATTTACAGCGGGGTTACTAAGTAAACCACTCTCATAAATATGAATGTAGAATAAAAATACACGTTTTTCTAGAGTGTATATAATTAGAAATGAAACCTTGTGCGGGAGAAAATAATGAAAAAAAAAACTGACTAGTCGTATTTTCTGTAGGCATTTTTATCGCATCCTTGAAAAGTCACCTCGAAGGTTGGTATTTAGCAGATAAAAAAAGGATATTTAACATGTACTAGTATATTTTGAGTTCATTGAAATGTTAAATCGATACGCTTCGCTGAGAAACCATATCAATACGAAAAAAATGTGACCTCGTTTCACTGATATACTAAATAGAGTGAGAATAGTAACACTTAGAATAATGTTCGTATGCAAATATTATCGCCCGATAAGAACTGAACCAGACGTGCTGCAAATATAATATTATATTGGCCCATAGATAGTAGGCAGTAGGCACTGGAAAAATAATAATATTATTTGGTATTACAGACAGAGTAGTGAGCAGTGTGAGCACGCGTCCCGCGCGTGATGAGACACAGGCACAAACAACACTTATCTGCCCCCGATGTCGCTACGTATGTTGTGTGTCCTGAAATATAGAAGCATATTAGTTAAAAGTCCACAATAAATACATACATAGAGTCTAATAATCCCTCCCCAACTCCCGAGAAAATGATACAACCCGGCTATGTTCCTATAAGTCAGACTTTTATTTCTGTTAGACGGAGAAAAATTACTGATATAAATTATTGCTAATCTGGTCAAATTATTCGTTTTCCTGCACCAATGCATTGACTGATTTCCTAACATACTATCAATAAAACACGAATGTGTTGTGAGGATGTCGGAACACGTGTTTATAAAAAATCTAAATATTGTATTTATCAGGAAAAACGCAGCTGCATGAACACGTGTTCCGATATGTTCTGAATAATTATTTAGACTAATTATTAGGACTAATATTTTATTAAGAAATGACTTGCCATCACGTTTATAACAGTACTTAAATAAATCAGGCTTACTCAGTCTTCTCCGAGCACAAGCCTCGTTTATGAGAAATTGTATTTGTTTGTAAATTGTAATTGTAATTGTAAAATATTAGCGGTATCCCTTTATAATTCCTTTCCTTGATCTTGTTACTTATAGTTCGCTGCAAATTCGTCATATGTAAAACTACCATATGTATATGTAAAACCTCATTCCTTATTACGTTGTGCTTGAATACTGGGAATTGAGCATTCACTGCAATAGCTAATCTCAATACCAGAAGAAAAAAGACACCAGGAAGATCATAAAATATCAATGGTCCAGAAAGAAGCAGAGGGCTAAAGTGGTAGGCCATGGGTATCGATTCTTCAATAAAGGCCACTCGCAATCGCCATCGAAAGTACATACATTGGTCGACGTTCTTATTCTCGAGTCTTTGCAAAACGTCAAAATTCATTCCACTCGAACAGCGAGTAACTGCTGAAAGGGGAAAAAGGAGCCCTACGACTCCCTGATAGAGATATCGCGCACTTTTTGCCGAGTCAGCATCTAGTAGCTTTTTTTGACACCACTTCCCCATACATTTTCCTTCTATTTTTAATGCTAACAAAAATACGTAACGAGGAAAATAATATTTCGCAGAAAACATTTACAAGTTAAGTTGTTTCCAGAATACAGCACAAGAAGAAGCTATGAGATCTAACACCAACAGCAATAATTTTTAGCAACTTGCTTACGTGCTGTTGAGCATTCGCCAAACTTAAAGGCAGAGGAGAAACCGATTTTCCGGGGAGACCAGGAAATTACCGTGGAATTCCGTCTCCATGGTTAATACCCGACTATCCGTGCCTTCAGGTTGATAATTGAAAAAAAAGCGTTGATAATTGGTAAATAATCTATCAGCAAACAAAAAGATACTAACAAGGAGAAGATACCGAGTTTTCCTCGTGTCCAAACTGGAAGAGTTTTGGAAAACGCGTATCGTCTAACACAAAAACGCAATGAGACCAATGAGAATTGGTATTGGTGAAAACAAACAAATGACTTGTGATCTTAGAGAGAATGCATCGTATCAAAAAAACGATAACTCCGAAACTGCTATTTTGAGAAGCATTTAAGTTTCGTACCCATTTAAAACTGTTTTAGCAAATTCAATGCAGTTTTGTGTTGATTTAAAATGTGATATTTTTCGTTTGTCTGTTTTATTTCTAATTACCAAGAGTCGGTTTTTAAGTTTATTTCCAAAATGGTAATAATTAGTATAATTGACAGAGATATTTTTTCTACCAAAAAACACTAAGAACGGGTAGTTTTACAGAATTAGAACATTTCATCAAATGTCAACATTAATTGTCAAGCTCTGTGAAAGTCCTATGCAAGTTCTGTTATTATTTCAGTTATGTGAAGCAACTGGTTCATAATGATGTAATGACAGAACTTGAAAATTAACGTTGAAATTTTGACGGGTTATTTTGCAGAATTTGAACAATTCATCTAATTTCAAAGTTATATTTCAAGTTCTGTTAAATTTCTTTTCCAGCTTTATTTTATTTCAGTTCTGAAACACAACTGGCTCATAATGAAATAATAACAGAACTTGACTTTCTTTTCAATGCACTACACATTTATAATACATTTACTTTAAAAAAATTATATTCACACGAACTGTCAAACAAAAACAAAAAAATCATACATTAAGCTTTATGTGACGTTTACAGAAGTGTAGACACGCTAAACACCTACAGTGTAAACAATTAAGTTGAGTTAAAGATTTCCGCCAGAAATGATAAGGGCAGTTACAAGTACAAGAATACAGACATAATATAAGGCAAACCGATTTTACTTTTTTTGCCAGTAAAAGGTAATCGTTTTGGTATTAAATCTATTTTTTAAAATTGTAGAAAAATTTTTAACACGACCAAGTCTAAATAGATTAAGGAGGATTGTTTCAGAGAATTTGAACATTTCATCAAATTTCACCGTTAATTTTCAAGGACTGTGAAAGTTCCATTCAAGTTCTATTATTATTTCAGTTCTGTGAAGCAACTGGACCAAGTTGATATAATGACAGAACTTCAATAGGACTTTCACAGGCATTGGAAATGAACTTTGAAATATGATTATTTGTTTTAAATTTTCTGAAACAACTCGTCCTTAATGCATAAATTAATTTGTTAAGCCCCTTGAGGTGATTTTCTCACGAAAACGGCGCTATACAAATAATCCAATCAGTGTGTTCTGTTAGTTTATAGAGCAGAAATAACTTCATAATACTGCATTATTAAGTAAAATTTCCGATTTAACGTTTTTTTTTTGCCAAAACGCCCATGATATTATACTGTACAGTAGGTACCTACCGAATATATGTTTTTTTCAACACCGCAAATGATTATTTATAAGAATTATTAAAAAATCTTCAGTTGTTTGCTGTGTTCTATTATTTTGACAAAAATAAACATCCGCGATTTTTTAACTCTCATTTCCTATTCTCCTCACCTTCTGTTCTATCGTTCAACCAATCTCCAACCATGCTTTTTCCTTTAAATTATCCATCCGTCAGAACCAACAGCTTTCTTTTTCTAGGTTAAATTTAAAAACAGCACATTCGTATATGAATAGTAAGTAATGTAATTATGTACATTTTCAGATTGGAATATACTCTCAGTATCGCCTGATATAAGACCACGATTCATAATTAAAATGTTGCTTAAGATTTATTTAGCCATGTTTGGTGATAGCCAGATATTTTCCCACCTTCATCTTCCTCATCTTGTTTCCATCCCCACTACCTTCAGCCTCACGACATACCCCAAATGGGGATGCCATAGTCTCACTGGCTCCAGACGGTTGGGAGCAGTTGGGACCCTTGTATGCAATTTACATTAAACAAATCGGAATAAAGAGATTCTTGCCTGTGTAATGGTGTAGTGTAACATTGGACTTCTACCGGGTAAGAGGGGATTGCCGGCAGGTGTTCCAAACTATGTAGTTTGAACCAGTTTTAATACTATCGGTGTGAACAAATACATTCAAACGTGTGCTCTTTAATGATTTACCTGTAGATATATACCCCTCCCCAGTGCGTATTGTATACAATAATATTTTGGCTCCACGGCAACTCAGGACAGGCAATTTAACACACTTTTGAAATCTGAAGCCTTTTTACCCCTCCAGCGTTTTAGGGTCATATATGACCAGGCGTCCATATTTTATAAACATTTTTTATCTTTTTTTCATGCGAAAGTACGTAATTTTGACGTAAGATAGAAAAATAATAATTATTGCCAGTTCGCTTCAAATTACTAGATGCTATCAATAAAATCTTAAAAATATCCAAAATGAATAAATAAATATTTCATATTTCGCATCGCTATCGCAACAATCGTTTAACTTGAAAAATATATTTTATTTTTTTATTATATGAACGAGAAAAAAGTGAAGTTACAGTTTTCTTACAAATTCCCCAAATAAAACGAATGTGTTACGAAATATCGAGTTCTCTCAATTTTTCTATGATTGGAGTAAAACACTAAAGTAAAAATGTGGATAGCGTTTTTGAGAATATTTTTCACGTTTAATATTAAAATTTTATTAATTTTAAATAATTATGTTTATTTTAAATGCATACACCGAAAAGATAATTTTATCTAGTTTCTAAAACAGTATTTGTTTTGACGGAATATTTAAAAATAAGTTGTAAATAGCGCATTTTAAATAATCAGAAAATATGCAAACTGAACAAATGTGTTGAAAGTACTAAAGGGTCCTAACCTATTTAACCTAGTTTTATTTCACAAGTTTTCATGACTTTATCAATAGTATGTTTAAGTGTGTTGAATTGCCACTGTCCTAATTTGACCGGTTACCAACATTTTGAATGTAAAATACTCGTGTAAATAAAAATAAAAATGATGATATTGGCACATAATCTGTTTCCATACTGTGTATTGTCTATTGTAAGGAGTTGGTCGAGTTGGGCGCTGGGCCGACCAAGGTGTGTCTTGTTTATTTGTTGTGGCTACTAAATGAGCGACCGCGACGCCGCAGTGGTCACGTTCACAGTTTCACAGGCCACTGCAAGAGGAGAAGGGATATTATCAGTTGATGCTTCACTTTGATGGTGTACTTGATAGTTTTTGTTTACTAATAAATAATTTAGATAAGTACCTAGTAGATAAGTATTTAAATAAAAATGTAAATGTTCTTTTGTTCAAAATCTTAAATCTCCTAAAGTTCTTTAATGATTGCTTTGAAGTTTTCATATACCCTTGGATTCAAATACGTTTGTGCTTTTGTATATCTATAGTATATAGATGTCACATGTAACAGGTTAAAATATGCTTTTTTTTAAACAGCCCCATCTGTTGAACGTAAAAGCAACACGCGATATTGTTTCTCTATCTACACAGAGAGACCTGAGCTACAGCTAGTTTTAATAATAATCCCGTCGCAAAATTGAGGCAAATTTGCACAAAAACGGCGCTATACAAATCATACAAATATTATTATTATTATTGATCAATGTCTATAACGCAATGGGGTATTTTCATTGGTTATCGTAGTAAAAATATGTCATTTTAATATTTACTCGTGTTTTAAGCTACAGCAAAAATATCGTTTACTATTTTATTCAAAATTATCCTCAGTGCTGTTGACAAAGACTACCTTCTGGAAAATGTTAATTTCCACTGTCCAGTTCGAAACACACAGTCAAAAAAACTATTCCAAATCTAGGGTTGCCAGCTCCCGTTTTATGAATTAGAGGATTTGATACGATTAAATAAAGGACATATGATGAAAATAAAGGACATCAATATTTTTTTAATAAAATGCTGTTATGGTATCAGTGGTTACATTTATTAATAAAAAACAATGTTAATAGACAATGTTTATCGAAGTCAAGTAAGTAGTACGACCTTAATTAGTCATTTTGCATTTAAAGTAATAAATAAAGTTAATACTTGGTATTACTTTTGGCTGCTCTAAGAACTTCCTCGTTTTCTATAATGAAATTATAAAATTGTTTGCATTTCATGTTGAAGATCGACTTTATTTGTAGTTCTGCTTTTACAGTATCAATATTTAACTTATTTCGGTTTTTGGTCCACGTATTCGTACACAAGGAAAAAATCCTTTCGGATTGGGCATTATTATTTTTAGCAGATTCTTGTTTTCATCCGTATATTTGAGAATCTGAATCCAAATTTCAAGAACATTTTCACACTTCTTATCGTCTATAATTTTCGTCAGGAGAGGCTTTAATATACAGAACTCTTCATACAATGCATCAAGGTAAATATTAGGTATCTGTAGTTTTGATACCATGATGCACAAATCCTGGAACTTAATTTCTTTCGTCAGTGTCAGCGGCTGCCCGACCGTGTTCCGCATTTCGACTCAGCCGCCCGCGCGCGCGGCGCCGCCCGCCGCCTCTCAGCACATCGCGCAAAAACACGCTGATTCATTTATTTTTTTCAAATTAAACGACCAAGTATTGTCCTCTATTAAAGATTTTAAATTAGAGGACAAGATCAATTTTTGGGTCTGAAATAGAGGACGTCCTTTAAAATAAAGGACGTCTGGCAACCCTATCCACATCCCACAACACTAATTTTTCAGAAGGACATGCACAAAATACAATAATTTATTTTCAGTCGACGATATTTTCTATTTGTCCTTAGTTCAGTTTAATAAATGCATATTGGAGAAAATTATATCAAATTTTTAATTTATTACGTACCCTCTCACCCTGCTGTGTGTAAGATATCTAATGCTACGTATACATACGCGAGCCGAACTGCCAAACTGAACCTCAACTTATAGGAAAGGAACAAATAACCGCAAAGGGCGCAAACAGTTGCTTCGTTTCTTTCCCGTAATTCAAGGCTCGGTTCGCGTTTCGGTTCGCAAATGTATACGTACCATAAGATATCTAAGTTATTTTCATTAAGGTGTGTAAGATATCTAAGATATCTCAGTTATTTTCATCATGGTGCGTAAGATATCTAAGATATTTCAGTTATTTTCATTAAGGTGTTTTTACGTTTTTCTGTTTATCTATGTTTTTTTCTGTATGTAACATGAATTTTATGTGGAAACTTCACTGGCTAATGCATCATGTAAAATGTAATTATTTTTATAAACTTGTAAAACTGTTTGTTTCTCCAATACACTAAAATAAAAGTCAAATATATATTTGAGCCGCGATAAACTAATGTATCCAATTACTGATAGCGTTCTGCCACTCCTCCAAAAAACCTAGAAACTAGAACAATTAACTATTTGGAAATCAAAAATAGGTCTTCCACTCTGTACTTACATGTCTTTTTGACTGTTTGACATAGTTTTATCACTTATTTCTTCATATATTTTATCACCTTTGCTTAAAGACTAAACAAATTGTTGCTACGCTGAAACTTGTCCAATATAATTATGTCAAGAGGTCTGGATTGTACGTTGTGCGAGTGTATCAAATAAAAATAGCTAAAAACTACCATAAAAATATTCATAATGATACCAGAATATGACGCACAAACGAGAAAATAACCTAATCTTTTGTGAATGTTCAGAGATAATTAATTATAATTATTTAAAATTCATTAAAAAAGCATTGCGTCTTATGATTTTACTTGACCCCGAGCAAAGGAAGCTAGTCAATTAAATACTATTGCACGAATGAGTCACGTGGACATGGGTAACCATTCAGACAGGTTAAAAAAATATCTAGGTTTTTTTTTTCCATTCAATGACAACCTCTAAAAAATATCCATGTTTTACTAGTTATGACAACTGCCAATTAAGTAGAGAAAAAGACGTTGGGAACTTTTTTATTCCTGATCTGAACTGGGCTTTACCAAATATATTAAAGTTGGTGGTATTTTCGAATTAGCAAGACTCCCAGTGTTTGGTAAAACCAGCATTGTAATTAGTTTATTGATAACACGAACAGTCTGCACTAAGTCAAATGATTTATGTATGTTTAGTTCTGTGTGTTTATCGACGTGGCTGTTCGGCAGCGAGGGATGAAATCAGTAATAAATAGTAATTC
This sequence comes from Hesperophylax consimilis, assembly GCF_061612785.1. Lineage (NCBI taxonomy): Eukaryota > Metazoa > Arthropoda > Insecta > Trichoptera > Limnephilidae > Hesperophylax > Hesperophylax consimilis. Next base: position 9,081,700 of record NC_142839.1, on the reverse strand, counting down.
GTGAAAACATAGATATCGAACCTAACTACTTATTCTATAGGCTATAGAGAAGTAGACAGAAAAGGCTAATTAAAGTATTATCGTGATTTATTTTGAGTCATTATGTCATTTTGCGATTCCTCCTTAGCCAACGTTTCGGACAGCGTTACAGTGTCCATCATCAATCGTATGAAGTGTGTGTTTATGTAGATATCAATTAGTTAAATTAACGTGGTTTTCGGTGTTTAGTTTTGGTATAGTCGTCAAGTATCGGATACCAAGAACTATTAAGTCTCTATAAATATTAATCGGGTTTTTGGGTTGTGTCATGTTGTAAAGCGTTTTCAGCTTCAGGTCACTCGCCAAAAGAATTTTTTTTTACGGGAACTCGGCACAGTGGGAAGGATTATAGGAAAGTAAAGGTCAGGTGGTCACACTGCGCTGGTCAGGTTTTAAAAATCTCTTTTCAAATTTTAGGTAATTCATTTAAAAACGGGTTTGCATGCCGTTTCCTGATAAAATTTTAGTAAATTCCTAATTCATCGGAACACGCGTTCGTGCATTTGCCTTAGTAAAAGACAATTAAGGAATGCAAAAATATAAGATTTTTTGCGGACACGTGTTCACACATCGTGATAATACATTTGTATTTTTCAAAAAGTTTATTAGGAAACCTTTCAATTCATTTGTTAAGGGCCTGCAATCCCGTTTTTAACCGGATTATGAATAATTTGAAGAGACTCTTAATCAATTAGCAATATTCAATATTAGTATTTTTCTCCGCGCAGAGCTCGTCTGCAGGAGAAGTTGCGATTGATGATCGGTGATCATGTCATGAACGTGGAATTTTTTTGTACACTAGAATCACTTAAGCCAAATCCTAATTGGATAGTACCGAGAATTATTTCGTACATTAACAGCTGTACATTTCCATAATGTCATCCAATTTCCTGACCCAAGTGCCACCAAATATTGAATGAATGCATTGTCATCGACAACGAGTCTATCAGTGGCATCACCGAAATATTCCATATGAAAATCATTAACGAACACCTACCACGTTTTATGTTTCTATCTTAAATTGAATTTGTGGTAAACAAACAATGTTAGGTTGTTATTGTAAAAAGAACAAATTTGATCATTAACAAATATTTGAAAAAAAAACATCTTCATGTTATTATTGTGGTATATTGCGTTAAATGAATAACAAAAACACGAGTTTAAAAATAATTGTTTTTATCAGTCAGTATCAAGAAGGTATAGATGTCTGTGTGCATAGATATCCAAATCGATAGAATTGCCCTAATGTGAAATCCGGGTATCATTTCGACAAACTGGAGGCAAACCACTTGACGACGTGGCCTGTTTTTGGTACCAGGAGGGTTCGAAAACGCTTTGAATAATCTACATCAGTCGAAGAAAAGTAAAAAAAGGTTTAGTTCGCTAAAGTAAGGCAACATAGCCTAATATTAGAAACATCAATGAGCGCAGTACATCGTGGGACTTTTCTGCTCAGGATCGGAACAAACTGAACCGCCTTGAAATCGGGTGCCCGAACTCGCGTGGCGACGCTAAAAATGAATGATGTGGGTAAATTATAACACATTTGTAAAAATGTCTAACTAAATAATGAAAAAATATTAATTTTTTGAAACAAGTCCGAATTGTTGTTCACCCGATTTGAGATTTGTTGTTAAGTTTTTTACGCAGCCAGCAATGTGCCCGCCATTGTAAAAAAAGGACTAGTAATTCGTAAGTGGATTTTAATTTTGCGGACTAAATGGTGATATTATAATACGAGTTGCCTGTTTACTGTCAATCATTTATTAACAAATTACAGAAAGGGAGACGATTCCCGCTCCGCACAAGTTGGTTTGTTCCCCTTTCCCTGATGGGCAGGTCTATCAGTTTGGATGTCTGTGTGGTTTATTTTCTGTTTTAAATATTAAAAACAAAACTTGATTAGGCTTTCTCTATCAGCTCAGGTGAAAAAAACACGAATAAACATGCACTGACGCATAAATTCTGTACATGGCTTCATTATGACATCATCTACGAGATGATGTCATAATGAAGCGAACAAACAAAAAACACGAAAACAAACAAAAAAATCAAAACAAAAATACAAACTTTATTTACTGTAATAGATTCACATTTTTTATTAAAATGATGTATAGATATATTATATATCTAAAATATCTTTTAAATATACTTTTTTAATCCATCCACGCATCATATTATAGTATATAAGAGTGTCTTAGTGTAGCAGTGTGTTTAGAGGGTTCCTTGATAACTCAACACAGTGACAATTCAATAGAATTTTAAAAAGTGATATAAAGTCATTAGAAACGACGAAATTTTTTTTTTAATCTAACCTAACCTAACCTAACCTACATAACCCAGTTAATAAAGTTTTTGTTTCATCACTTTCCATGACTTTATATAACTTTTTAAAGATGTGATGAATTATCATTGTGATGATTTATCCGGTTACCGTTTATAGAAATCAACAGTTTTTTTCATAGATTTGTGAAATTGTGTACACTTGACCGTCAAACAAGAGGAAATACATTTAATTTTGACAAACCCCCCATGCCCCTTTCCCACCGTCAATGCAATTTTATACTTTAAGAGGAATTTTTGGTCACTTGTTCAGAATAAATGTAAAAAAACTGTCCATCTGATTTATAAAAAAAACTTTGCGTAAGGCGCGGCAACGCGGGGGACGCCAGCTAGTACGTAATACAAATATTACAGAATGCGTTTGAAGCACAGACATAGGAATTAATCATATGTCTATGGTTTGAAGTAATATCTCTAACTTGAATGTCTATGACTAGCTCTCTGTTTATGCCTCACTATTGAGATTATAATCTTCTGAGAATTTGTAGGCGGAAGCAACAAAAAAAATGAAAAATGCAACTTTTTTTTAGTGTGGATATCACATAAAATTGGACCACTGAGTGTAAAAATCAACAGAAAAAAAAATCCTTTGACGAAACCGGGTAGTTAACCCAGTGCAAGTACCTATACAATGTGTCCGGGGGTAATATGGTAACTAATTTCGGTGGTGATTTTACTTCATTCAAAAATCCATTATGACATAAAAAATGATTTATATTGTATTTCTATTGACAACCACCATAGGATCTTGGATTAGGAGCGCTTCTAAACAAATAAAACCTAGCTATGTTATAATATAAAAGTATGTTTGCCTGGTTAGTAGTGACTAGTGGCTAGTGACTAGTAGCTAGTGACTAGTGAATAGTGGGGAGTGGTGAGTGGTGAGTGACGTGAGTGAGTGGGTGTGACGCGGAGGCCCGGCAGCGGTCACGTGACGCGCACGCGGCCAGCGCCCCATGTCCCCGTGGAAAGGTGTGACCGGACTGACATGACGCCGTGACGCATTCACCAGCAGCGCAGCGCAACGGAGGCTATATCTATCTGCCAAGTGCTTACAGTTCTTAGTTCTTAACTAGTACCGAGTGCCTAGTGCCCATTGTAGCGAGTGCCAATTTCCGATACGTAATTTTATTATGCTCTTTGACAAAAAACGTAGATAATCACAGTAAATTATTTTTTAAAAAGAAATTTACTTATGCCAAAAAATGGTGACCGGATAAATCATCACAATGATAATTCATCACATCTTTAAAAAGTTATATAAAGTCATGGAAAGTGATGAAACAAAAACTTTATTAACTGGGTTAAGTAGGTTAGGTTAAATTTTTTTTCATCGTTTCTAATGACTTTATATCACTTTTTAAAAGTGTGTTGAATTTGTATGTGTTGAGTTATCATGGAACCTGTTCACTGTGTTGAGTTATCATGGAACCCCAAAAAACATACCTGTAACATCTAAATCTTATAACGGAACTACGAATACCGTTAAAAATGTGTAGAAGATTTAAAGTCTCTTTTCTCTGATTATGATTATCGTACTAAACGAACTAAAACCACACATTCCGAAACGGTTCCAACTGGCTACAACATCAGTAAGAGATAGAAACTGCCAATTTAAGACGGCTGTCACCAACCTCATTGGCGTGACGAATTCACAAATAATAATGTAGCGAAAATTACTCATTTTAAATCGTTCGGCAACACAAAAATAAAATTAACATACTTTCACTATCGTAATTTTTAGTAAAAAAAAACTCAAAATACCATAGTATTTTCCTTTGAATCTCTATTTTAATTCAAAGTTGACCCCGTAACTGTATCATTTTAGATATTTTTTAATAATTTATTTGCCAGTGCTTGTTTTTTTTACGTACGTTTTAAATATTACGGTTATGAAAAATATAATAAATCATTTATCAGTTAATCGTTATCAGTACTAAGCTCGAAGTATACTACAGTATATCATGTGACGTCATCAGTCACCAGTAAAGTATTTTCACAAGTACCGGCACGTAACGTGCCAGACACGTAACGTGCCAGACGCATAGCGTGTCAGACACGTAGCGTGCCAGACACGCAGCGTACCAGACGTGGCTTAATTAGTTTCATACATTATCTATGAAGACGTTCGCGGCATAACGTAGCGTTTCCGTACAGACTCTGTACGGAAACGTTAGTTTTCTGTTTCAAAGCCCTCCTTATAGCCGTTGAAGCTTATATTAACTCATATTGGACCTTCATTAATAACTCAATATTTAAAAAATCTTTTTTCATCTCGGAGTTCTTTATTGTAAAGAATTCTCATTTTTTCGTGTTTTGTCTTTCTTCCTGGCTACTTGCTTCCTCTTCAAACAAAATGCCACGAAGTTTGCAACATAAATATCCTGAAACATCTTGCGCGGGCGCTCAGAATAATTGTTGATTTGTGTGCCTGATTTTTCTATCTGGGATTTAAAAAAATTCTCTTCCCTGCAGTTTACCGCAACGTTTACGTTTTCTTAGCTTCGTGTTGACATGGCGACGGTTTATTCTTCTCGCGTCGGGTTGCTATGGTGATAGTTTGTTGTTATCGCGTCAAAAGGCTCTTTAGAACAACTTGAGGCCACGGGGTTATGGGGAAGATGTATTAAAAATATCTTTACCTACTTAATTTTATCAGGACATGTCTCATAAAATATCTAGCCTAAAAAAAATCATCAGCTGTTATATGCATCAAGTAAGCGAAACATTACTAGGTCGCTTGGTCTATTTTAGCACATCGCTCGCTATACACTACCAATGGGCATGTATCGCGAGCGATAGGCTGAAATAGGCCAACCCACGAAAATATAGCGCGGTCGGTCACAGGTTTTTACCATGTAAAAATATATAATATAAATGTAAATTTAAATACTTCGTTTCATACTATTTTGCATGCAAATCATTTCAAAAATTTGTCGTACAAGATGGCTGCCAGGCAATTTCCCCATGCCTAGGATTTAGCTTCAATGTCGTTTATACTAAATCGCATTAAGTTCAGGGTTTTATAGGTTCATGGTGCTGTGTCTGTGCTGTGCCGTTAGATGTGAAAACTCGCGTCTGTGCCGTGTCTGATACGCTACGTGTCTGTACCGTGTCTGTGCCGGTAGATATGAATAGACCACGCAAGAAAACGTTGGAAAAACCAAAATATTTTTGAAAAACCTAGACATTTTCTGAAAATTGAAGTAATGAAAAATTCCCATCAAACAACAATATTACAGTGGCGTGCGGTTCATGGTAATAAAGTAGTGGTTAAATTTATCAGTGACGGAAAAAAATATTAATTTAATTTATATTGCAAAAAAACATAATTTTTTTACTTGTTTCTGCTCTTTTTACAACCTCAATATTGTCAAAGGGTGTTGTTACTGTAGGAACAATAAACGCCAAATACTTTTATATTTTTGTGTATTAAAAGAAAAAGGCGGGTCACCCCGGTTACGGCATAAAAACCTTAGTCAAACTAGCACGAACTAGGGTCATTTTTTTAAAATTAAGGTTTTTTTTTCATTCGTTAAATTTAGGTCACTCTCCCAGAATGTTAGATTAATTAGAGGAACTTACTAACTAAAACTGCTGCGGTACGCCTCTGCTGCTAAAACCGTGCACAAGAATGAGTCATTGGAACTCCACTACATTTTCTCGTAGGGTTACATTACTTTAAATTATGAATATTATAATCAAGTATTATTATTTATAACTAATTAATTAATAAAGTTGTTGCTGTCTGAAATCCATGGTACCCGGAACTAGTCGTACTAGCGGGAAACTGGTGAATTTTTTATTATCACATTTGGAGTCGATTATGTTGTTTAACTTTTTTGATTTGAGCTTTCGTTTTCGAGTAAATCGAGTCAGAAGTTGTTCAGTTCAAATCTGAAAAAATAGTGGCTACGGGGATACTATCAGCTGTATAGTCTTAAATTCCCCAAACAAACCGAATGTGTTTTCAAGTTCTCTCAATTTGTCTATGATTGGAGTAAAAAATTAAGTAAAACTGTGGTTAACATTTTTGACAACATTTTTCACGTGAAAATTTTATTATTTAGAAATATTAATGTTTATTTTAATTGCATACATCGGAAAAATAATTTTATCTAGTTTCTAAAACAGTAATTTTTTTTACGGAAAAGTAAAAAAAAGGTGTATATAGCGCATTTGAAATACACAGATAAGTGTTGAAAGTAATGAAGGGTTAAATAATATTAGTCTCCTTCTGTTCTTCATTGTTATTACTTAATATTATGTTTCAGTTCATTTTGAATAAATGTCTTGAAATTGATTACTTGATAAAAATCGTTCTTTTCAGAAATTTCGACAGGGATGGAGAGGACGGGGGTTTATGGTTATGAAACGTTCAGACAAGGTTACGCTAATGTAACACAAAGAACAGGGCGAGTAAATGAGAAATATAAAAAATGTAGGGGGTGGTTTATCTGTGGGTCCCCCTCAAGCCTCCTCAGCGACCATTGGAATATGGGAGGGACATTCCCAAAGAAAATTGGCAAATTTAAAGGTCAAAATTCCTAAAAAAAAACAAATTATTGCTAACAGTTTCAAACAGTTGATAATTTTTGTAAAGCTGTATTTTGGAAACTATTTGGTTTACAAAGACGGTTCTAAGCTTAAATTGTTAAAAAATTAGTCTTCTTAGTCAAAACGTACAAGATATTTATACAGGGTGTATCGGCAAGTACCCGACAAACTTTAACCAGCTATTCCTCAGCACATTTGGAGTAAAAAATGTTTGGGCGCTTTGCTGTCCGTTAACACTTTTTTCCATTAAAAACAAAAAATAAATTAAAAAATCCACACTCCGTCACTGTCATTTGCATTGTTTCTCGTGTTCAACAGCTGTTATTAGCAAGTGTGTCAAAAAGTGTCCTCGTTCTTTCGTACACACTAAATAATAATAGTTAAAAATGAGACGAATGGTGCCGTGCCATTTCGTTGTGATTGTAAAAGCGCGCCAACGTAGGTACGTACGTACATTATTCAACGAAACTCGAACAAAATATTGCCAGACGGGTTTTCAAACTTTGACAAAGGATAAAACATTGGTGACATGTGGTGAAAATATGAATAATATTTTTTTTATTTAAAAAAAATGTTACCGGACAGCAAAGTGCGCATAACATTTTTTACTCCAAATGTGCTAAGGAATAGCTGGTTAAAGTTTGTCGGGTACGTGCCGATACACCCTGTATAATCATAAAATAGTCCTTCAAGGTTAAATTTCTGATAATGTTGGGTCCTGTGCTCGAGGTCGGAAACTTGGATTATTCATTGGGTCAATATCATAAGGAACTTACCAACAAATCAGAAGCGAATCTTACCAATAAATCCTAGCGGATCTAACGCTGATAGGTCTGAGGTCTGATGTACATGGTTATTAGACTAAAAGGGCAATACAGTCTTTCGGAGATTTTATTACATTTCAATACAACGCAATACAATTTCAATTTAAAACTAACCGAACTTCACTGACAGCAGTCACCTTTTTTTACTCTAAGAGCTTTATTTTCTTTTATAATTTTTCAATAAAGTTTTAATTTTGACCTGCAAAAAACTATGTCGATGTAAATTAACGGAGGCTAACCCATACCAAATGGTCTCCCCAAGAACAAAAGTCTTCCCAGACTCGGTGGTGACACTGGTATTATGTGTTTTTTTCACTCACGAAAAAAAAATCTTCACTACTACAGTGGTGCCTCACACAACGAACTTAATTCGTTCCAGGAGCAAGTTCGTTATGCGAAAAGTTCGTTATGTGAAACGCGTTTTCCCATAACAATACATGTTAAAAAAAATAATTCGTTCTGTAGCATAAAATATGGTAAGATGACATAAAAAAAGATAAATTTTTTGTTATTATTTTTATTTAGATACATCTAAAAACATAATGAAAAAAACACACATTTTTTAATTTTAAGAAATAATCGAATCTTGCACATCTTCATCCATTTTCCGCCGATGGTGCAGTGAAAAACCTGTCCAAAGTCGTTTGTTTCTCTCTTTTCTTCAACATCTGCCGGAAATAACGGACAAGAGTATCGGAGTACAGGTCGTTGATCCTGTTTGCTTCAGCGGAATCCGGATAGTGGGCATTGGTAAACTCCTGAACTGCTTTCCATTTGACCAGGATGTTCTTGATGTCAGCAGTTGGAATTGGTTGATTGTTTGATTGTTGCTCATATCATATATCATATAAAAAAAATGTTGAGTTTATCTTAAAAGGACGACTGCCGTGATACGTGTGCGATTTAATTCGTAATGAAGAACGATTGCTGCGATACGTGCGTAAGTTAAGCGTACTACGCAGTGACTAACGAGTCTAACGACTGCCTGCGCGGAGGATGCAATTTTTTTTTTAATTTTTTTATTTATTTTTTTTTTTTTTATATTTACTCCACACAGGAGGCCCTGAAGAAAATAATTTCCCTCAGGGCCTATGTCATCTTTGGGGATGCTGTGTGGAGGGTCTTTTTGTGGAGAGGAAGGAGTGAACATGGGTCTTGAAGAGTCCCATGTTGTAGGAGGGAAGAAACACAGAGGCCGGCAGTTCGTTCCACAGCCGAGCTGTTGAACTTAAGAACGAATCGTAGAAGCGACCCGTTCTCATGTGACAAGTGTCAACTGTGTACAAATGTTGGGCGCGCGTTTGGCGTGTATCCCGACTACGCACCGGTGCCGAAGGGATCAATGACGCTAGTTCCTCAGAGCATCTTCCATTGTAATACCGATAGAACAAGGACAGCATACCTACCTGACGCCTGTGCTCTAAAGATTGCAGTCCGTTTGTTAAGATTGGGGAATCTATCAAACGGACCGCCCGTTTCTGCACAGAGTCAAGGGTTTTTTTCAAGGGTATTTTGGGGCTCCAGACCAGAGATGGCTGCCAAATTCGACAGTAGGGCGCACTTGCGATTTGTACAGGGTGAGCAGTTGTGTACTATTAAAGTATCTGCGGGCCCTGTACAGTACGCCCAGCTTCTGAGAGGCCAACTTTACTCTGGCTTCGATGGAGCCCCCGTACCTGAGCTGGTCACTTATAGTTACACCAAGCATATCAATGGAAGGCCTGTTCGGAAGATTGCTTCCGTTGAAGGAGACTAGATTATCATTTGGATCCCTTTTAGACGTAATCAGACAGGATTGGGTCTTTGAAACATTAAATTCGACGAGATTATTTTTACCCCAGGAGGAAATACTCTCGAGATAACCGTCCATTCTCTGCTTCAAAGCCCTCCGAGCCGTTGGAGTTTGTGTGCCCTTTGGGGGCTTGTCAAACAAAAAGCTATCATGAACTGTACTGTCATCCGCGTAACAATGAATCGGTGCACATGTCAAAAGGTCATTGATGTGCAACAAAAACAAAGTCGGAGACAGAACCGATCCCTGTGGGACGCCAGCATTTATGGAGTGCGAGGAAGAGGTGAAACCGTCAGCAACCGCCTGAATCGACCTATCCCTTAAAAAGTCAGCAATCCACGTACACAGGGATGCGGGAAGTCCGTAAGAATGCAATTTGTTGACAAGTCCTCGGTGCCAGACCCGGTCAAAGGCCTTGGATATGTCTAGTGCGACCGTTTGGGTCTCACCGTGACGTTCCAGGCACCGCCCCCAAACATGCGTCACATACGCGAGAAGATCACCGCACGAGCGGTTCCGCCGGAATCCGTATTGACGGTCGTTTATAATTTTGTTCTTCTCGAGGTATGTGAGCAGTTTGTCGTTGATCACACGTTCCATCACTTTGGACAGAACTGATGTGATCGCTATGGGGCGGTAGTTGGCCGGGTTGGAGCGGTCACCTTTCTTGGGAATAGGGTGAATGACCGCTTTTTTCCAACCAGAGGGCACAGTGCCACACTTCAGGGACATTTTGAAGAGCTTTGTCAAAACTGGAACTATTTCCGCAGCACACCTCTGCAATACCAGGGCAGGTATTCCATCAGGTCCACTAGCTTTGTTAACATCGAGCCCCCGTATGACGTGGAGTACATCCCGATGCCGGATCCTCAGCTTTTTCATATAGAAGCCGCAGTGAGGAACCGACGGCGGAACAGCACCCCCGTCGTCGAGGGTCGAGTTTTCCGCAAACATTTTCCCTAATAGGTTTGCCTTTTCGGTGGCGGTGTTTGCTAGTGAGCCGTCAGGTCTGGTAAGAGGTGGCAAACTGGGTTTGCAAAAATTTCGACCTATTGAGCCCGCAAGCGACCAGAATGCTCTGCTGCCATGCGGGCAGGCAGCCAGCTTTTTGCTGATCTGCAGGTCGTGTTCGAATTTTGACCTATTGATGATTCTCTTGCATTCCTTTGCCGATTTGTTGTATGCTGATCTGCTTTCGGGCGTCCGAGATGTGTTGTAGGCTCGGTAAGCCGCGTTTTTTCGTCGAACTGCTTCGGAGCATTGTCGACTGAACCACGGCTTTGAGCCCACACCAGTTTCTTTAGTAGTCGATTGTATGAAGCCATCCATCGCCGATTTGATGACTTCACCAATCTCCTGGGCACATCTTGAAGGGTCCGAAGTCCGAAAACAAACAGCTGACCACGGAAAAGCGTTGAAATGGGCCCGCATACCGAACCAATCTGCTGACCTATAGTGCCACACTTTTCTCCTCAGCCTCTCATTGGTTGGTCTGAGGCTAACGGGGATTGATGTCGTCACTAGGCAGTGGTCAGATGATCCCAGAGGCGCTGTGACGTCAATCTTATAACCGTGTGGCACAGTAGTTAAGAATAGGTCTAACAGATTGGAGCGGTGAGTCTGGACATCAGGAACCCTTGTAGGCTCCTGAACCAATTGCTCTAATCCGTAGCAAATGGCAAAGGATTCCGCCTGTCGGCCAGCCGAGTCCGTTGGGCCTGAGAACTTCAACCATGGTTCGTTATGAACGTTGAAGTCCCCCAGAACAACAAACTCGGCCGAAGGGTAGCGGGGCAAGAGATCATCAATAGTATCGCTCAAATGTTTGAAGAGCTCGGAAGTGTCTGATTCGCTATGGTTCGGTGAGCGGTATAGACATGCGTAGAATCTTGCCGTACTGGCAAGATTGACGCGCACCCACATTACGTCGAATCTGGAGTTTTCCAGACTCAATAGTCGCACACAGTTGACGTCAGCTCGACTATAGAGGCAGACTCCTCCTTTCAGTCGGAATTTGCTTGCGAGGGTAAAGCCCGGGCAGTCCAGATAGGAGGAGTCTGGCGGCTCGGCTATCTGAGTTTCGGATAGGAAAAGAAGGTTGGGACGTTGGGACAAAAGATGGTGATGGACGGAATTTAAATTTGTGTGCAGGCCGCGAATGTTGGCAAAATTTACCAACAGTTTTGGCCCGCACCGGGGACGCCTGCTACTCGCCGCTGTAATGATGTTAAAATTGTTGTGTTGTATGTTCATTTGAATTTAATTTTTTTTTTTTTTTTTGTAAGGGTAGGAGGTGAAAGGAAAGGTCTGGAAAGGAAAGGTATGAGGGGTGGGTAGGAATCTGGGGTTCAGGCTGTCCAGGAGTGATGAGCGTTTGGTTCCAGCCCACCCACTGCGGTGCTAGGCGATAGGCTGGGAGAGTCCGGCTGGAGAGGGCATCCAATGCGCCCCAAACGCTGCTGCTGGGTCCCCTCCGGTCACGAACCGGCACAACAGCAGTGGCGGGGTTTTTTCACTCGCTGATGGGGCAGCCCACCCTTAGTCGTGAGCCTGAGGGTCGGGCCCCTGTACTATCGAGCGGCCCGGACAGCGGTAACCGGTTGTAAAGGGTCTCCCTCAACCAGCATCTCCCAACCGGCCCGCCACGCAGAAGGTGGGCCGACGCACCCGCCACCAAGACCTGGGCAAACCTTAACCCATGAACCCGGGCACCCCTGCTAAGTCACCAAACGTAGCGAACCACTTGGGGTGACCTGTGGCAGAGGTGTTGGTCATCCAATAAATGGTTCCCAGGGCGGCGGTACCCATTCCCGCCTACCAAATTGGCAGCAATTAATCGGCAGTGATCGTAGAAAATCGGGCGACTTCGTTGTGTGAAGCGAAGTTCGTTGTATGAATCGTGAAATGAACGAAAAGGAAGTTCGTTGTGTGCAGCATTCGCTGTGCGAGGCGTTCGTTGTGTGAGGCACCACTGTAGCTGTACCTCGCTACACGTTGCTGTAGCTTAGTCTGTCTGTGCAGATAGAGAAATGATAGCGTGTGTTGTTTTTCGTTGTCAATAGGTGAAGATCTTACGGAGATTTAAGATTTTGAACAAACGCAAATTTTGATTTATATTTATGACAAGAACAGATAATCAAGTTTAGTCGAAGAGGAACCCTTAAACTATTTAAAAAACACATTTTCTTTATGTCATTTATTGAATATGTTGACATATTCAATACCAACTTGGCAAGTTTTGTGGATCATTTAAAACATTTATTTCAACAATACTCCTAAACACATCATGTAAACCTACAAATAGCTGTAATTTTCTGTTTTTGTTTCTTGTTTTTGTATAACTTGTTGCATAGCTTTTATTAAATGTAATTTTATTCTTATTTTTTATGTTTCAAAGTATCAGTCTTATTAAAATTATACTACCAACCATGTAAAAGCCCTCTGGGCGTTAAATAAATAAATAACAAAATATAAAGAAATATACATAGCATAAATTTAATCAGCCAACGCAGCGTTTTCAAAGATGCTTTCTCACCGTCTACGTAATATTTCACCGTAACGTATGGCGTCGGAAATAACCTTCAAAGAACTAGTACATATGCAACAATTCGCATCGGACATAACTGGAAAATTACAGATTTTTCTCGCTCATAAATATATTGCCATTATATATGTGGGTTTCTACAAACATTTAACCAAATGTTTGCACAAAAATTGCGTCTACACACAAAAATGTGACAGGCACGCCCTATTTCTCATGTTTGATGCAAACATTTTGTTCTATGTTTGTCATTTTGTTTGTCGAAACGCGTCAAAGGAGACCCGCCTTTATACTACACAACTTCCTGGTACCTACCTGTAAAACTTCAGGGGAATTCTATAATTCACTCAACTTGGCTTAGCTTAACATAACTTAACTTAACTCAAGTTAAATTAATTAATTAAATAATTTGATGGTGATTAATGAGGGATAAAATATTAAAATGGAAGAAGATAATATAAAGCTTTATAGCAAGTAGGTATTGGTTGATTATTGATTAGAATAAATTGCTACCTGGCAATTAGCCGCAACTGTACGTAAAAAATACATACATTTTAGAAATCTCCGAATTAAATTTTTTTTTAAATTTTTTATGTGAATATCGTACTGCATCCGACTGTCTGGAACCAGTGGGACTATACAATCTTTAATCGGGGAATATTACGAGGCTAAATGAAGAAGGCAAGGAGATGGGGATGAGGAAGAGAGTTTGGGAGTACCTGGAAATAACGATAAGAAATTCACTTAACACAGATAATGCCAATTCAAGCAAAATTTTAATTCTGAATGGTGGTATTTAACCAGGGCGATACTCAGAGTATCTACCACTTTTGAATTGGATGCAGATATCCCATTTGATGTAACTTTGACATGCTACTGGTACTAAATTATGCACTGTTGCAAATAAATCGTAATTATACCTATCTATTGTAATAACATGTTATGAGATAAAAAAACTGCATTTCCTCACGTATACCAACAGATGGAATTTTATTTGCATTTTAAACCTGTTACTATGAAATAAAGATTACCGGAGAGTACAGCGTCATCTCTCAATGATGCTAATTAATGATGCTTGTTGATTCTGCATGGGAAATATATCTTTTACGATAACTTTGTCACGTAGGTAACTGTTTCCTCCAGTCAACTAAGTTACATATATAATTTACGTATACTTACTTACCTTTAAGAAGTGACGATGTTTTTCCCTACATTCTTATATACTTCTTTATTAATTTAGAATTTTTTTCATTAGCTCTACACTGGAGGCCCTGAGGAAACTAATTCCTTTCCAAACAGAATTTGGGGATGCTGTGAGGAGGGTATTTTTAGGAAAGGGAGGAGAGGGGTGGTAAAAATCCGTGTGTCCAGGAATGACGGACGTATGAATCCAACCCTCTCACCACGGTGCAAGGCAGGTCAAAGGGTCGCCCTCAACTAATCACTCTTGGTGGGTAGAAGCATTCACCACCAAGACCCGGACAAATCTTACCCCATGAACCCGGGCACCACTGCAAAATCACAAAAACATTACGAATCACTTTGGATGACCGGTGACAGAGGCGTTGGTTATCCGTTAAAAAATTCCCGGGGCGGCGGTACCCACACTTGCTTCCCAAATTGCAGTCCCAATGCAGCGTGAAAAAAGTCTTTAATTCGACTAATTCTATTGCTAAACGGGATGCATGCTGAACCAGCAGTTGGAAATAATTTTAATCTATCCTCGGTCTCATAATCCAGACTTTTCAAGACCTAAATTAACGTATCCCATCCTGCATTCCCTTCATATAATCCGCCCATTGATCTATGATCATTGATCTATGATCATTGATCTATGATCATTGATCTATGAATCCGCCTCATAAAGTCACCTAATCGGGTGCTGATATATGTATATTCGTACAAAGATATTAGAAATTGTTGAAGGACTTTGAAATAATTTATAGAAATCAAAAATCAGTAATTTGGAAGAACATATTTTTGGTGAGTTATGGTTGAGTATTTCCCTCGTAATTATTGACAGCTATGTTTTGATAACTCTTTATAGGTATATTAGTAGGTATGTAATATTTTCGATTTTTTCTTCTGGAAATTTCCCCTTCGCAACACTGTTGACAAGGGCGATAAGTTGTTTCCCCAAGCCAAAAACCTTGTTATTTCAGGTGTCAACATTTGGCACACGATTGGGAACTTAATACATAATATTAATTATTCTTGCGATTTCGTTCGATGTGAAAATAACACCGTCATTTAGATTGGGAATCTTCTAGAAAACTAAAATCTTTAAAGTTTCATCATCAGTGACGTCAAAAGAATTTGGTTCAGGGAGTACGTGGAACGGAAAAGATTACCGGATATAATTGAAGAACTGACTAGTATTTTATAATGATTGACCATTTATTCGCCTGCGTCATGCTTTTTATAAGATTGCATAAATATTAAACATCGTGTGAGAATGCGATAAGCCAGCCATACCTGTTTATTGTGAGTCCTACGTAGTAAGTCATTATCGATGATGATAATATGACTCGCCGGCACTCGGAGAATACCACGAATTCTGAACTTGCAAAACGGATGACTTCTCTCACTACGTTAAAACAACAACACTATTAAATTCTATTGCAATCTCCCCGTCAAACGTGCTTTTTTTCTTGGACATCTATTAACATCGTCATAGTAGTTTTTTATTACCCGGATTCGTTAGATTTTAAACTCATTCAAACTAATACTAATTATTATAATATTATGTATTTATTTTTTTTAAATGCGCATACCGCGCAAGAGTCCCAACTGTTCCCAACCGCCTGGGACCTGTGAGACTATGGCATCCCCAATTAAGGTATTTTGTGAGGCTGAAGGAAGTTTAATGGGGAGGGGAAGGAGATGCGGGAGAGGAAGGTGGATGAGTAACTGACTATTCAGATCTGGTCACCAAACACAACGTTTCAATTCTGAATGGTGGTCTTACACCAGGGAGATACTGAGAGTATCTTCCACTATGGAACGTGCTGCAAGTATTTGAATCGCGACCTTCAGATTGCTGGTCGAGTGCCTTAACCCTCGACCACATCGTTTTAACTAAAATCACGGGATAACCTGAATTCTTGAAAAAACAGTTCTAATTTTGAAAACGACAATTATCAAAATAAATTTAAAATTATATTAAAATATTTCAAAATATTATTTTAAAGTAATGGTGACTTGCCGTTTTGAACAAAATTGCTCGAAAAAGTATTTTTTTGAAAGTCCCAACTACTGGAGCCAGTGAGATTTTGGCATCCCCAATGGACAAACCATGATTACAAATAACAACCACACAATTATTACTTATTTTATTTTAGCTTTCTGTTAAGTTTTGCTATTTCCATTACCAAGTTTAATAATCTTTAAAAAAAATCAAAATTAATTAACAATTGAAACAAATTTTATCGAATCCTTTAATCAACTACCGTGATATATGTGTTATTAAATTTTTTAATTACCTTTCATGGTCAATTGAATGCACGTTATCATTTGTATAACATAACAAAACATTGTGTTATCGCATACGGTATTTTATTACATAAATCATAAGTATTATGCATTATATTTAGATGAGGCATTATGTGAAAAAATAAGTTCCGCTTTTGTCAGTCCAATTAATAGTCCGATTTGGCCTCCAACGCTCCCAACGCTCTACCGACTAAATGCTCGCCGGTCGACAGGAAACTAAAACATCCGGTCTACGCGCAGTGGAACACGTTTCAACAAATTAGTACGCAATAGCGCCTCTAATTGTACACACGGAGAATAATGAATGTGGCTGATTTATTTAAATTTCATTCCATTTTCTAACAAACTATAGTTGTTTCAGAATATATCGGAACACGTGTTCATGCAGCTGCGCTTAACTCGTCATTAAATAATAAATGACGAAATGGGAAAATATTTGTATTTTTATGAACACATGTTCCGACATACGATGATGTGTATAAACACATTCGTGTTTTACTGACAATTTGTTAGGAAATCTGTCAATTCATTCGTTAAAAGCCTGCAGTCCCTTTTTTAACAAGAACACGAATAATATTTTATATCAGTAAGTTTTCTCCGCGTATGTTCTACGTAAGAAAGCTAAACGATAACTATGAAATTTCCAATAATTCCAAAATTCCAATAATAATTGTCATTCCTATAAAAAAATTAAAAACCGACAGCTTCGAAATACTTTGTACATAGGTACAGTATGTATTTTTCTCTGGTTAAAACCTTATGATATATTTTTTTCCCCCCTTAACTTTTCAAAAATATTTAGAAGCGTTTATTTATAGGTATTGTGCACGCTCCCACTTTTTATAGGAGGGAGCACCATTCCAGAGCCGAGCTGTTGAACTCAAAAACGAGTCGTAGAAACAATCCGTTATCAGGTGACAAATGTCAACCGTGTACAAATTGGGCGCACATTCGGCGTGTTTCCCATGCACCGGTGCTGAAGGGATCAATGACGCTAGTTCCTCGGAGCATCTTCCTTTGTTATACCGGTAGAGAAAGGACACGATACCTACTTGACGCCTGTACCCTGAAGATTGCAATCCGTTTGTAATAGGTAATAGGTGTTATTGAAAATTATAGGTTTTCGTATTTCGTCCATTATATTCATTAGAATAAGGCCACCAGCGTGAACAAGTTTACAGATATATACTGAATGACTAGTATTTTTTGAGGAAATGGGCATGCAGTCATATTTTGATAAATCATCCGTACTCATTTTTCTCCGTGTACAAATGCGAACTACGCAACTACTATTAAGATAATAGCATTATTTAAAAGTAATATCATAATACAGCAAGCATGTCAATTATCATTTAAAATTTTCTGATTAAAAATATTAACAAATTTTTGGAAATAATAACAACGATTGTACACTTTAATTAATAATAGCCGTTCATAATAAATACACGATAAGTTATTATTTATTATTCGTATTTAGAATGACAAGTTGCGTAATCTAACTTGAAGATAAGGGTACCTATATAAAACAGTGATTCTGATTACGTTAACATTTAACCCCTATGGGACTGTATGAGACGCGCTCCAACTCGCCTGTAAGGTGCTGCTGGAACGATACGGAGTACATATCACGTGATGCGTTAGGTTTTATCCAGTGGCGACGTGTGATGAATTTTTTTTTAAGTCACTAGACTAGACAGCAAAGTGAGATCTACATATTTACTCAAAATATCCTCAGGAATCAGTGGTAGTGTATGTTTGATACGTGCTACAATATATTACCTAGTCCTTAACCACTGGAACGATGAGGTATTTGCAAAATAAATGCCTTGGGCCACCGAGATTTGCATGCATTCGGTTTTGGATTCGGCAGTGCTCATTAAAAAAAAATCATACTTCCGAATATAAACTGCTAGAAACTAAAAACATGTAAACAGCTTACTGTGGTTTGAAGCCAATTAATCCATCGTATATCTCATATTTGTAGGTTTTAGCGGAAATTTAAAATAAATTAGAAAAATCGTTTAACTAAATTTAATCACCCATCGCTCAAAGCGAGATGAGATCTAATTATGGGTAGCCATGGTTAGATGTAGGTATGATAGACTGGATAAAGAAATATGACTCGATTGATATTCTGAACACTGATGAAGTTGGATCTGAAAATTTTCGTGAAAAAGATTTATGCTTCAAATGTTACCTAGTTTTCCACAAATTATAAAAGTGTGATATGTAGTTGCTTGCACGCGATAAACAATGGCCGAAACGTGATGGGTGATAGCACTGATAATATAATATTTGAGTTTCGGCCTAGACGCGAAATGCGAAATGGTTTGATAAGGAACCAAGAATAAAAGAGCTTAGAGCGTTGAACACTGGTGGCGATACCGTAGCCGGATAGAAACGATAGCAGACTCTCTTCAAACCAGTTTCCCTATCAGTCAGAGTTCACTCTTTATTGTCATGTCAACTCGCACTGATTACAGACGTTAATAGACGTGGGTACTGGTGTTCACCTAGGGTGGCCTTTTATCAACTAATCATAACACAACCAACAAAGATAAGCACTATACATATCTTACATAAGATAATTATTGTATTATTAAAATTGATATCACGTGATTTAATTAAAGTGATTATCATTTATTTTTCATTATGGAAAACATTAGTCAAGGATAATAATATTGGCAGTAACAACGGTAGTTTTGAGATTGAGAGGAGATCGAAAAAAATTGCAAAAAATAATCTGGCTTCAATGGCAGAGTGGGCGTTGTTCTTGTAAGACATAGATCCTGAGTTCGATTCCCAGTTGCGACCGTTTCCTTTTTAATTTTCTGTATCTTGGTCGGTTTCATGTTTCGTTTAGTTTTATTAATATTATCTTATTTTATATTATATTAAAATTAAAACTAAACAGAATTGAGCCAAATAACGCAAATATATATCGTACATGTATACTAATGTGGATATAAGTATACGTGTGTCGAGGATATGCTGCAATACAAATTTGAATACATTATGGCTCGGTCAACGTTGGGTTCTAACTGGGCAATGTCTGTTGTAAGAAACTAATCATATGCAAGATTACAGTTTATTACTCTATATTGTGATTCTTTTATTGGGTAAAATATTTCAAATAATGAAGATTTTTCGAAACATTAATTTATATATTGTTTAGGTTTACTAGGATTGGTTTGGTTAGGTTTCCTGGTAGGTCCTTTAAGTAATACACTAAAGTTGAATAGAAAAAATCAAAACTCTAAAAAAATTAAGAGAGAGAAGAAATACAAGCGAAGACAAGACTAGGTAACAATCTGATGACATTTTTTAACAATTTCTCTGAATCTGTCCCACCAAGTCCATTATTCATTTAACTATTTTTGTACCGAATGGTGAAAATTAACACAGTTTCAGATGTGAAGGGATTTTACTATACATTTTCGGTCCGAGCTACGAGAATACTTCGTGATGGATCGCTGTGTTGCTCTTTGGAACAGAAAAGTCATTATTTTCGCCCTTACTTCTAGTCTGATGTTTTAGTTCGACTATTTTAATACGTAATATATACAGGGTGTCCGGGGGTAAACCGCTAACTTCGAAAGGTGTTTGATTCTACGTGATTCTAGAAGTAAAAAATTATAATATCTTTTTTTCGAAATTTCAACGTTCATTTTCCTATACAATTTGTCTTTTTAACTTGTAAAATCATGCAGAATCACCCCCCGAAGTTTACCCCGGACAAGCTGTATATACATTTTTTTATGGAGACGTGTACAATATTATCTTTTTAATATAATAATAATAATAAAACATTTATTTGCCGATAGATAAATTTTACATATTTTTTAAACATAAATTCTATTGACAAAAAGGTCACTGCTCAGCTATGCATTCCGGATCTCTCCGGGAAAGAAGCTGGTGTTCAGCAATGCTTCCAATATAATAATTTATTTATATTTATAATATATGCATATTTAGGTATACTAATGAAAATAGAACAATGAAATAATATTATCAATAAAAACTCAAATCAACCCAAACAAATAAAAATAGAAATAGTAAGTATACAAATGCAAATTAATAATGTAGGTAACAAAAAATCTAAATAAAGAATATACATAATCGCAACCACATGTAGCTAAGTATCTTCATTGTAACGAAAGCGACTATTCGCAGCAGAGCTTTTTGAAGCAATGCAACGATGTCGATATTCGAATTGACAGTGGTGCTTCGTTCCAAAGCTTTGACGAAGAATAGCTATAACTACCCTCAAACACAGTAGTTTTATGTTTGAGGAGAACGAGTAAGTGGTTGCTTTGACGCGTACCACGTGTATGAGAGTCACGGGACCACTGCAATTTGTCAAACATATAGGCAGGAACCTTTGAATTCATCAAATTGAACATTTGACACAATTGGTGTAATTTCCTTGTGTTCGAAATATTTATTCAATTTCTATCTCATATGTAATGTCTTTTTTGTTCCCTATTCTATCGGAGATTGGCTATCGTTAGTCAATCAATTTGAAGATAGCAGCCCTGAATAATTCGTACCAGTGATGGAAGATTTAAAGCCATGAGGCAAAGAGTCATCCTCTATAATAGTGATGTGCAAACTTTTTAAGAGTAGAGCAAATTATCGAATATAGTGTGTATAACCGCTCTACATGTTTTCCACCAATCTTCCCCCGGGATTATATAGGACCAGTTGCACTGGTAATCTAGTATTTGTCACTCCTCATGATGCAACTGAGATTTTGGGGTTCTTAATTTCTTACACTTTTTGTAAGCACATCATTTAGTCTATCGAAACTCAACAATCAACCTATCTGTCTACAAAGGTATCCAAATTTCAAACTCTTACGTAGTCTGATTAAAAACTTCCCGGTAGTCAACAGTAATTCATGCATCTCAGCTTCATTATTATTAAATACCTGGAAAGTAGGAGTGGGTAGATATATGCCAGTTACAACACTAGTACTTCGTTGCTAGTTGCCGATAACTTCCACGCGAGTATACCTACTAATAGCAATGAAATAATCGCCATAACCATAATTACACAAAGCTCAACACTGATGTGGACTGATTACAAACGATAAAAGCCCGAGTACCCAGAAGCGAAGTTCTGTACCGGGATTAATGAGAATTCATTAAGATAATATGTTTCCAGTCTTTGGGAAAACACGGAACTAGTCAACACCACTTCGCGAGGTCTTGGCTTGTGGCTGGTTGGTGCGTTGGCTCGCAGCCAGGAGATTTCCAGTTGCTCATTGAAATAATATTAAATCCTCAGAAATATTCCGCTCCATCTTTGTATCATCCTTGATGGAAATAGCGATGACAGAAGAACACCTTGCCTCGGACTGGGAGCGGTTTGACAAAAGAAATTATGTCAGTTTTGGTGGTGTAACTAATTTTTGTCCACATTATGCTGAAAGAGTAAATATCATTTTTATTTGAATGTAATCATTATGTACTCCAATTAGGGATGCCATAGTCCAACTGGTTACGGGCAGTTGGATTAATGTGATTTTTATATAAAAAAATTCGTCAATGCTCAAATTCCCCAGATTTTTCAGTTTTGTATAAAATAACAATTTTTTAAAATAAAAACCAAATAACATTGTGGTATAAAAATAACAATTTTACTAATTTATAAAAGAATTGTTACACCACACACAGACTACTATTCTAGTATGCTCTATCTTACCAAAGTAGGTAACTTAAAAAACTCCAAAATAATCCAGAATAGAGCAACGAGACAAAATTTGAAGTTTAATAAATATAAATTAATTCGGAAAAATTTTAGGAATTAGTTATAAGGTGTGTGAAAAAAAGAAACATTCAATTTTTTTTCCACAATTTTTTGAAAAAATTATCTTAATTTAGACACAAACTACATTACAATAAACACTTCCACACACACCATACAAGGAAGAAAGAAAATATTTGACATTAGAAAAAAAAAATATTGTAAAATGAAATACATTTTAAATGTGTATTTGTATTGGATTTGTATTGGACCACGTTAAGTGGATCTATTTTAAGTTTAATAAAAAAAGAGTCATTGAAGAAGAAGATAATACTAATATATCTAAACGAAACATGAAACAGAAGAAGACACAGATAAAGGTAACGGTTTCAACTGGAAATTGAGCCCAGCATTTCTGTCTTACCGGTACAACGCCTTTTTAGGTGGCCAAGTTGGTTTTTACCAACTTGGCCATCGGAACCTAATTATTATCTCCAAATTTTTGTGTGTTTTGTTCGGTTTCACGTTTTGTTTATATTTATTAGTGTTATCTTCTTCTTCGATGACTCTTTTTTCATTGATGAGTATCACTTTCAAAAGTTATACCAATAAATTAAAAAAAAGGTTTTTACGACAGTTTTTTGCTGTACTGACATATTTGTAAAATGCCACTATACGTGTCATTAATAGGGAAAAGGCACAACCCAGTAAGAAATTAGATATCTATGAAATAAAAAAAAATTGCATATTCAAAAATATATTTATGGACTGTAAGAAAATCAAGCCGGAAAATCTCTCACGTCAATACGTAGACCATTTCGACTTTTACTACATTCAAATTTTAATTAATTTCTTTTCAGTGGTTTTCAGAATACTTTCTTTCGCTTGTTAATAATTCTTTGAATATAAAATGTTTTTACCCGAGTTCTTATTTATGTTTCCAGGTAGAGGGGTAAATACTTGAATACAGAGCGAGCAATTGAATGAAAACAGACTTTTCAGAGTGTGTTAATTAATTTTATGTTCCGGGAGATGAATGGGACTATAATTCTTGCAGTAAAACTGAACGCTCAGGTAATTCTGTGAAATTCGTCTTTAATGTCTCAGTTCTACTAATTTTCCTACAAAAGCTTAAATTATTATTTTTTTAAATTATGCTGACGTAGCAACTACTTTCTAGCGGTAAGCTTGTGAGCTGTGTGCCTTTAATTCCATAGTGGTTTATGGACCATTAAAATACCAATTTAACTCTAAAGTATTTTAATTTGGGCAGGTGTGGGTACCGCCGTCCCGGAAACCATTTATAGGATAACCACTGCTACAGGTCACCCCCGAGTTCTTTGCCACGTTTGATGACCAAGCAGGGGTACACAGGTTCATGGGGAGACGTTTGTCCGGGTCTCGGCGATGGATGCGTCTGTTCATCAACTGCTTGGTGGACCGGAACGGGAGAGGTTGGTTGACCCTTTGACCTCTCCCTCTCCAGCCGGATTTTATCGAAAACAACACCTCGCGTTGACTTGCAATGCAGTGGGACGGATGAACTAATACATCCGACACTCCGAAACACACTGAACCTAGATTCCCACCAACCTCTCAAACCTAATACCTATCTCCTTCGCAGAACTTCCTTTCCTTATAAAGACTCCCCACACAGCATCCCCGTGACATAGGCGATGAGAAAAAATATTTCCTCAAGGCCTCCTTTGTGGAGCTAATAAAAAAACCATCTCATTACCAAATCTCAGTAAGAAAAATTGATTCCGAAAGTGTCTTGAAGTCTACAAAATAAACTGTTTGATTTTTTAATCGCCGACCAACTAAATGAGGTTTTAAAGTTAGTTTTAAATGAATATAAAAAAAAAACAGAGAATCCTAGAACTGGGCACTAGAATCAGTAGATAGGCAAGTACAGGCTTGCGTTTCACAATGCTAAGTATCTATACATACGCGAACCGAACTGCCGAACTGAACCTCCACTTATGGGAAAAGAACTAAGCAACCGCAAATGGCGCGAAACGCCGCTTGTAGATATAATAATAATAAAGAAAAATGTTCCCTCTGTTCGATACCGTCATTATTTGGATTCGCGTTTGTTCGCAGGTCAGGGCTGGAGGTTGGGGGCTACTAATGTACTGTCTACTTGTATATTTGCTGCCATCCGATATATTGCATGTTCTGGTATCGTTACTCAAAGAAAGTATCTATTCTAGTTAAATTGATGGGAACAACATGCGAAGGCAATGAACTACATTTCAATATTCGTAGAGCGTGTCACGTATGCAAGTTCAAACTTAATTCATTTACAGCCTTACTAAAAAAGTGGTGAAAATTGTCTGCAAGTGATAAACGACCTTAATAATTGAAAGGTAAAATAAAAACTGACATTTATCTGATGAAACTTAAAATAATAATAATTTCTCATTGAATTATTAGGTATTTTAAATGTTCTTTAAGTATATTTCTTCATTTTGAAGTTGTAAAAACAAATACCATTTTAGAAAGTAAATTAAAATTGACATTCAGATTTTTGTACTTGAAATATTCTTTTATTTAAAAAGCGTCATTTATTAATTAGTCCAGTCAGTGGGGAGTTTTACCTTGCAAAAGGTTAGGTAGTAACGATTTTGATATATGTTGTTAAGATTGGGACTCTAAGGAAAAAAAAAAGTTTTCGACCTTGGGAGGGTCGAGCTCGACCCGCCATCTTGGATTGAAGGTGCCAAAATTTGTTTTTTTCAAAATAATTGTGAAGTGGTCGTTTTTACAACCAAATTGTTGAAAGCAAACTTAAAGACAACTAAATTACCTACATTTTTTGTTGAAAGTTTTTTTTGTAAGTCTAATAGGTAACGAGTTACAGTGGCGGAAATGTGAATATTTTTCTAAAAAATGATGAAATTCCCAACTTTGTAATTTTTTCGGGTTATTCATTACATAATTATAATAATTTTGTTAACTCATTTCCACACCACCATGATGTAGAGAACATGGCGCATTTTTTTTATTGTGGTATCCACAGTAGGTCTACTCCACAGATATACCAGCGATGGTAGATTTCGAAATTATGTTACATTACTATGAATTATGTTACTATAAATTATGTTACTTAATAACAGTCTTCGTCATCAATGTCATCATTTAACTCATTGCCTGTGATACTGAGATTCTGGGCTTCCATTGACAAAATCTCTTCTTCTTCGTCCTCGACATCGATATGAACCTCTGTCGAATTTCGGCATGTTTGACCATTACAGCACCCACATACAATAGAACACTTCAATCCAGCTTTCCTGCAGCTACATGCAACGCCGCATCCTTTTTTACAATTGCATGAAATAAATTTTAATAAAGTCTCGGGTGCTGGTTTCTTTGTCATTCTTACTGGAACAAGCCCGTTGGTGTCACGTTTCCAGCCCCAGTTTTCTGGATTTTTTTGGATTCCATACCATTTTTGGACTTGATGGTACGTTCTAAATGCATGGTACCGTGCAGCGTCGTTCGTTGTTGGCAAAGAGGCAAGATTGAATTTGCTTTTTGTTGTCGACTTTGCGAAACGTTTGTAGTGGACTTCTTCCAAGGTTTCCTTATCCATGTCACCCCCGTACAAAGCAACAAGAAAGCGTGTTCCTGCAACTGCTATGTCTTATGGTGTTGCATCATGTTTGAAGATTCCTATCATGGCATTGAGTCTTGTGTCGTTTTGCACAAGCGAACAAAATTTTGTTTTTCCTTGGTTGAAGAAGGACGATGTTGTATCGCAGCCGCTAAAGGCATGAAGAAACGGAATATTCTAAGCCGCCTCTTTGTATTTCACACTATTCGCGGAATACAGTCTTTCAAAAGTTTTACCTCTTCCGGGTTTGCGAAGATATATACTACTTTTGGATGGTGCTAATGCTGTCAGCAGAACTAGGAGATCAACGTCTTCGCCAATAATGAAAACAGCGTCATATGATGAACACAAGGAAATCGCAGTATTGACAATCAACTCATCAGCATCTTCTTCAGCCTGCTTAACTGTAAAATCATCCTGTATAAATTGCTTTGCAAGCATCGAAATCAGACGGACTTTGTTATTTTCATTGGCTAAAAATCGTTCTCGTGAAACTTGAACTGGCATTGTTTCATCGAAAAGAACATCTGCAGACATGAGCATCCAGGCAACGTCCTGTAACCAGGACTCAATCAGTGTTGCCAAGTTAGCTGTAGACTAGGATCCCACTATAACAAATCAACGTCATCAAGCACACGGATTATGCTATATAAGTATATTGTAACGTAGAAATACGTTAAAATGATATTGTGTAATATGTTCGTACAAAATTTATCAAGAAAACTGGAGTTTTACAATTTTTGTCAAAATTTTCTTCTTTCAATCGCTGTAACTCGTTACCTATTAGACTTACAAAAAAAACTTTCCACAAAAAATGTAGGTAATTTAGTTTTCTTTAAGTTTGCCTTCGTCAATTTGGTTGTAAAATCAACCACTTCATAATTATTTTGAAAAAACAAAATTTTGGGCACCTTCAATCCAAGATGGCGGGTCGAGCTCGACCCCCCCAAGGTCGAAAACTTTTTCTTTTCTTTAGAGTCCCAATCTTAACAACATATGTGAAAATCGCTACTACCTAACCTTTTGCAAGGTGGAGCCCTTTTTTATCCCCCACTGACTGGACTAAATGGAAAAACTTGAAAAAAAAGCTTAACACAAACATTGGTAAGTTTTTAGATTCTCACGGCCAAAAGCATTTTTGTTGTTTGTTTTTGGGGTGTTATGCCGTGTTGCGCTAACTCCTTCTTTAGCCGACGTTTCGGACAGCGTTGCAGTGTCCATCATCAGGGCAGATCTTCGGATCTACCGGATCTGCCCTGATGATGATCACTGCAACGCTGTCCGAAACGTCGGCTAACGAAGGAGTTAGCGCAACACGGCATAACACCCCAAAAACAAACAACAAAAATAACACAAACATTGTTGATCAAAAACAAAATCAAAATTATAAAAGGAAAAGGAAATTTGGATGATTTGTATAACGCCGTTTTTGAGCAAATCACCTCAAAGGCGCTGTAAAAATATATAATACATTTCTACAATGATGTATGTTATTACTAACTATATATTGAGATAATATACAGTACCATACTTACCTGATAGGTCACTTGAGATTAACACTTAATTAACATTAACTAATTGTTTAGTAATGAAATTTAGATACAGGATTTAGGACAAAATTGGAAAATTGGATAAAATTGAAATTTCCGGTATTTATTTTAATAATATATATATTTATATGCTTTAATGAGCGTGTTTAGGAAAGGAAAAGTAAATTTTATGCTGGGCGGTACTATATTACAAGGTTTTGATCAGAATTAACTTTCCTAAATGTGATTCTTCCCTCGGTATAAGACAGATTTCGAATAATAATGTTGGTAATGTGTCAATAGGATATAAATATATTAATTCAATAGGGGGCACAGATAACGGCGTATTAACCATGTCACGTGAGGGGTCGGGAACGTGGTCTCCTTGAAATTCTTCTATATGGTATGAACAAAACCATGTTTATTAAACATATTTTTTACGAAGTATTTTCTAGTTTTACACAAATAGCAAATTAAAGAAAGCAGCGATGAAGTGATGTAGATCCCTGAATGAAAAACTAACAACAAGAAGATAAGCCTGTCACTAACTTATTACTAATCAAAACATCTGTGCGTTTATCTGAAGCAGCAATTTTTTTCGAATTGTGAGGTCTGGTGTTCTTCTATCTGACAATCAGATCATAGATCGATGGTCATACTATCACTACTATTATTGTACAAAATGTGTACTTATATATATCTACCATTACTTTGAAATTTAAATTCCATTAAGTTGTTATTAAAAAAATGATATTATCACAAAATGAACGTTGTTATTATTAAGTGATAAATGCTTTCCATAGAGTCGTGTGCTGAATACGGGTATTAGAGTGATTATGGTGTTGTAACAGGATAAATGTAATAGTATGTAATAAGGGTATCAGCGAAGGAACTATTCAATTGGCGTTTCATGTGTCGACAAGCAAGCCCCAATTATTAAGCTCTACATCACTCTAATAGTATATCATGTCAATAATAGTTAGTAATAATTCGTGTGTAGACATTGTAAGATTTCATTCTTATAATTACATACTTTCATATATAACTTTTGATGTGTATCCCCATAAAAACCTGTGATATTTATATGCTTGTAAGTAGATGGAATTAGAGATTTTTAATTTTAATATCGTTGCTTCCCAAAGTACAAATACATGCGGATATACAGTAATCCTTCTTAACTCATAGAAGTAAGAGGCTTCTTACTTCCATGAGTTAACCATGTCATTTTGTAATTGTTATTCTTTTTAATATTTTATTCAGTCTCGGATAGAGCAGGCGTTACATAATTACCAATTGATGAACGCGAATGTGACATGAACACAATAAAGGTAGATAGTAGGTTAGGCCACGTGTGCACGTGCTCAGTTAGCAGTAGTTAATAACGTGTAGCGTGTGTTATTCTGAACTCAGCCCGTGGCAGAGCAGTGCACGCCTAGCGCTGTTTACTTGTTTACTACCGTGCCTGTGGCGTGGACTACGGACTGTGTGGCCCCGCACGTGAACACGCCGTGGTACTCCTAGCTCCTAGCTTGTAGCCACCGCTGAAGCTAGGTAGCACTCTATAAACAGTCTTCACACCAATACAATACTCAACATAACACAAAACACTGCGAACGGCGCAATGGCACTTCCGACATTATCTCTGCAAGAGCTTTTGTTTAACCTGAACTAAGTGTACCACACGCCACTTTGATGGAGATGAAACATTTTTTGACACCGTTAATTCCCAACGGTATTTCTTATTTAAATATTTTGAGGTTTTACTCAATAAAGTTATTCTGAAAAATAAATAGGTATTTCTTATGTTTATTTATTTAATTATTAACGCCATTTGTAGGGGCTTTTACGTAGGAATAAATACAAAAAAATATACATAAGTCAACTGCCTCGGTAACAATCGTTTGTATTTTTTTAGTGATAAGTTGAAGATGTCCACTGACTCTGACTCTCTCATTAGTATTCTGGGCAATGATGAACACATATTATGATAGTTGGTTCCAGAATTTTTGCACAAAAATAAATCCCAACTTGCAGTAATACGTATTGGAATCCGAAAGTTTATCAATGCAAGCAATTCTGGACTATTAAATGCACCATTAATTATAGAATTTTATATATAGAAATACCAAGTCGGACAATTTAAGCACATTCACGTCATTCAAAAGAGTGTTGTAGTTCAACAAAATTTCTGGAATACCATTTTAAAACTTAGAAAACGTAAGAATTTATTTAGTATTCTTTCAAGAGCTTGTACATGAACAATTGAACACGTGTCCTAACCTACTATCTACCTTTATTGTGTTCATGTCACATTCGCGTCCATCAATTGATAATTATGTAACCCCTGCTCTATCTGAGACTGAATGCGAGTGTTTTATTATTTATTTAGACACCCATTGGGCTTTTACATAAATAAATATTTAAAAGAATAACAATAACAAAATGATACAGTTAAGGCATGGAAGTAAGAAGCCTCTTACTTCCAAGTTAAGGATTACTGTATATCCGCATATATATGTACTTTTTAAAGGAAGCCATGTTGGTATAATTGAAATTTAAAAGAATTTTATTTTAATAAATATATATACCTATACATACTTGGTAATACATTAATAATTCATGTGTAGACATTGTAACATTTCGTTCTTATAATTATGCACTTTTGTATTTATGTTTTAATTTAATGATGTACCCCCTAAAAAGCTGTGCTTGTGTATATGCTTTAAGTACATAAAATCAGTCCGAGAAGCAAATACACGAATTGGAGCATGTAGTCTAGTGTTGTATTTATTGTGCATGCAATGTTTTTTTTGTTTGCTCGTCTCGCCTCGCATCGTAGATGAAAAAACCCATCCCTGGGCCTTCTGCGTCGTCAGAACAGTCAGAACCAACACATAAAAATGAGGAATTTCTGTATTTTTTTGTTATTTTTTTTTTAAAAGCTATTAATTTTGCATCAGACTACTTTAGTGTGAACTGAATATCCGAAGAAAAGAAACTACGAAGGCGTAAATAACTTAAGACGAAATAAGATCCTAAAAAAATATCAGTTATGGGCGTGAACGCGATTTAAGTGGGCGAAGCAAATTAGTTTCACACGCGCTCCGCTCGAATTAAATATTATAATATTTCGGGGTGCAGAGGAATGAAGTACGTTGCAATGGGGAACACCCGACACCACGAACAGTTCGAAGTCAGAGCAGCGATGAAATCCACTAGATGGTACCCATGAGTAAGGTTTGAACATGAAATGCTTAATAATGGGCGTCTTTCAAACTATGTGAATAGTAATATTAAGTTGAATGTGCATGTTTTAGGCAAATTTCGATAGAAACGTTACCTATTGCAGAAGGAGCTCATGATTTTATGATTCTTATCAGATTTCTGTAACCATACTGCTAGACGGTAGGCAGTAACTTATGACTCGTAACCGACGTGTTCTTCATTGACAGATGTCAAAGCAATACGGTATTCAATCACGAATCATTTTCATAATATCTGATCATAATAATATCTGAATATATTGACAAGATAAATAAAATATCAGTCATTTTCAATATTTATTATTATCGTTTACAAAAAGTTACATAAAACAAATAATTATGTAATGTAAAAAGCATAAGATGCAAATTTTTTTGTATAAAGGCCATCATTTATTATAATATAAGTTAGAAATAGTAAAAATAATTTTATATAAAAAACGAAAATAATTATTCAATAAATAGCATTTCGTCGAAATCTAAACGACGATTTCCAAATTGACGTTCTTTACATACAATATCTAAGATATGTGGAGGATCACGAACATTCATAGACCTTGTGACTCCAGGATCGATAAGCTCGACAAGAATGCAATCCATTTAAAAATTAGTTGATTTAATAAGCATTTTTTCTTCCCAGAACTTGTCATCTCGAAGTATACGCTCAACTATCTCTAAGTTAGATAATTACAATCATAAAAAGAGTCGTGCTGCGAAATTCTATTTAATACAGTTAAAGAAAAAATATGTCTTCTATTCTCCTTCCTTCCAGAATAACGGGTTTCTTCTCTTCCTGTGTAAACAAAACTTTTACTTTATTTACGTCAATTTTTTTATTTTTTTTTATTTTTTTTATTAAAAGTATACAATACAGAATATAGTATATTATATAAAGCATTGTACTCCCAGGAGTTAATAAACTCATTGCGGGAATTATACGCATTACATGAAACATATAGCTGTATGTATTAAATGGACATATGATGGGACATACACAAC
This sequence comes from Hesperophylax consimilis, assembly GCF_061612785.1. NCBI lineage: Eukaryota > Metazoa > Arthropoda > Insecta > Trichoptera > Limnephilidae > Hesperophylax > Hesperophylax consimilis. Next base: position 9,049,960 of record NC_142839.1, on the reverse strand, counting down.
ATTATTATTTCAGATAGTCATTAATAAGATGAAGTTTGAGCATGTTAGTTTGGGTCTTTTTACATTGACTTGCACATTTGATCTCGTTGGGTAGTTGATTATATTTTGTGTGAGCTATGTATTCCAGGGATCTTAGTCCATATTTTGTTGATTTGATTTTTGGTATAATATGTAGTTTGTTGTGATTTCTTGTGTTGTGTTGGTGTACGTCGTAATTGTAATAGAGTGTAGTGTTGGAATGTGCCGAGTGTTGAATTACTTTTAATATAGTTTTCGTTATTTCAAAAGTGGGAATGGTATTAAAATGAAGTATTTGGGTGTTTCTGTAGATGTCTTTGACATGTGTGTCCCAAGGTAAACTGAAAATATTTCGCAGGGCTCTATTTTGGACGACTTGGACTTCTGAAATCATTTTTTCTGTAGCAAATCCCCAGATTCCGGCGAGATATATTAGATGTGAGTGAATCATAGCATGGTAAATCGATTTTAATAGAGAGGGAGGAAGTAACCCGCGAAGTCTATATAAAACACCAGTTATATGAGTAATTTTGGATAGAACATGTTTAAATTGGTGATTCCATGTGAGTTGTGAATCAATGAAAAGGCCAAGATATTTTGTAACATCAGCCCTTTCAAGGCGGTTATTATCAAGACTTATATTAAGACATACATTTTTTTATTTGCAAACAGTATGTAATGTGTTTTTTTTATGTTTAGGCTAAGTTTGTTTAATCGCAGCCAGTTTGCCAGGCAAGCTACATCACTTTCCATTTCCTTTTCAAGTTCGTTTAAATCATTATTGTGATAAAAAATCACTGTATCATCTGCATAGAGTTGTATTGACCCTTAAGTCCCCATTTAGCAATATCATTTATATATATTAAAAATAGTAATGGTCCAAGTACGGAGCCCTGAGGCACGCCACATTTTATCGTTCCCATGCTGCTTGTCCCCTTTCCAACAAAGGTCTGACAGTGTCGGTTAGAGAGGTAGCTACACAGTAACTTCAGGGGAGTGCCTACTATGCCTAGGTGTTCTAGCTTCTTTAGTAGTATCCCATGGTCAACCGTATCGAAAGCCTTTTTTAAATCTATAAATAAGCCTACAGCATGCTTACCCTGGTCTATATGCTTTTGGAGGGCGTATACAAAATCGAAGGCAGCACATTTTGTGTTAGATTGGTTTCTGAATCCATACTGTTGGGATGCGAGTAAGTTGTTTGATAGGAGATATTTAGTGAGCCTAAGCTTAATAACCTTTTCAAAAACTTTAGAGACGACAAAGAGGATGGATATAGGACGGTAATTAGAAGGATTTTTTTTGCAATCATCTTTGTAAATCGGAATTATTTTTGCTATCTTTAGTTGATCTGGGAAGATTCCACTATTCAGGGATTGATTAATAAGAAAAACAAGGTGGTCAGCTAATATATCTTTGCAAAAGTTCAGGTACACTGGTGTAATTCCATCTAAACCTGGAGATGCATTAGACTTTAGTTGAGAGATGATACTGAGAACTTCTGTTTTATTTGTTTTGGCCATGTATAAGGACTGGATTGCTTTTTGATCCGTGTTTATAGTGATAGAATCATCTGGATATGATGCAATTGTAGCTGCTAAGTTTTCCCCAACTGATATAAAGAAGTTGTTAAAAGTTGAAGCTATCTGTGTTGGGCATGTTATTTCTTCATTCTTAATGAGAAGACATTCAATTTCATCTTTCTGGGGTGTCGAGCTATTTGTTAGAATTGCATTTATTATTTTCCATGTCTGTCGCGGATTACGCAGGTTTTCTTTAAATATAGTCGTGTAGTATTTGGTTTTAGCATATCTTCTATAGTTGGTAACTTGATTTCTTGTTTTATTTCTCAGTGCTGTGAATATATCACTTTGCTGATTTTTTTTCCAGATTTTAAACGCATTGTTGCGCTGTTTGATAAGTGCATTTAATTTTGCATCAAACCATGGAGTATTACCCCTCCGTTGGTCTCCTATGCGTAACTCAGATTTATGTTGGGATGATTTTATTGCTGTTTTGATGTATTCATTAAAATTATTATAGATTTCATTGGCATTACTGGTGGTTTCGTGTGGAAAGTTGTGGGATTCTACATATGTTTTTAACATGTTTTTATCGGTTCGATATATTTGGGGATTCCGTATTATAGGCCAGTACACATAGCGCCAAAAAGGGGGTTGCGATCGTAATTATTCCGGTAGTCCCAATTTTTTTATATGTTTTATAAACTGATCCCATGATGTATAATCTGAATTTCCGACCATGGCGCACCTGTGCTCGCGCCACCATTTAAAAATAAACCGGCTGTAATCGCGCCAAAATCTAGTTTTTCCAAAATATCTCATTCTCAATGCAAATTTTGGCTAAATTAGCTAGATAATTAAAGTAAAACATAAAATTACCTACAACTTTTGTGAAAACAATTTTCTTCAATCTCTAATAGGTACCGAGGTAGAAAGTCGTAAAGGTGCGTATATTTTTGAAAAAAACAAGTTTTTTGCGCGACTAGCTTTGATTTTTTGTAAATATCTCGTTTCCAGTACAATTTTGTGTAAAAATTATTGATACTAATTTTGTAGAAAATAAAATTTCATAAAATAAATAGGTATATAATTTATGTGTTTTAATTCTAATACGTATCCAAGCTCTTATCCACCAAAACCAGTTAAATTACCCAACAACAAATTTTTGAAATTCGAAAGTTTTTTTTCCATAAAACAAAAACTCTACATCGAAAGTTTTTCTCCATACAGACAATTAGTCAATCAGTCGCGCAAAAAACTTGTTTTTTTCAAAAATATACGCACCTTTACGACTTTCTACCTCGGTACCTATTAGAGATTGAAGAAAATTGTTTACACAAAAGTAGTAAGTAATTTTATGTTCTACTTTAATTGTTTAGCTAATTTAGCCGAAATTTGCATTGGGAATGAGATATTTTGGAAAAACTAGATTTTGGAGCGATTTCGGCCGGTTTTTTTCAAAATGGCGGCGCGAGCACAGGTGTGCCAAGGTCGGAAACTCAGATTTTACATCAGGGGACCAGTTTATAAAACATATAAAAAAATTGGGACTACCGGAATAATTACGATCGCGAATCGGTAATTGCCCTGGAGTATTAGTAATGAAACGAACTCTTCACAAACATTTTATTGAAATATAAGAGAATACCACTCCTTAGTAAAAAAACTCCTTTTATTTTACCATAATTTATTAGATATTCCATTGTTACAACTAACATGACTGTATAATTAGAAATTAATGTAAAAGCCCAGTAGGACGTAAATAAATAAAACTAGGAAAACGATTCTAGTGAAGGGGCACTCTATAACATTCTGTGCCGCTGGTTGTGACAACCGGACAGACAGCCGCGTCGCGTGAAAAAAAAGATTAATAGTAAAAAAGTCTACTTGGGCTAGGAATGATACATAATAACATAACGACAATACTTTAGTGTCATCTTTTTTCTCAAGTGCCTACACATTTACGCATTTAACAATGTATTCTTTTGTATTGGTTATTATTTATATTTATATTTATTATTTATATAAAAAACCTTTACTCACTTGAGGAAGAAGTTAAATTATAAAAAAACAGAAAATTTCGATAATAGATTTCAAAGTAATCGTTTGATTAAATAAAAAAATACGTAAAAGAAATGACCAGAGCGACGGGCCGGGTGACACACAACCTTACAGGCCGGAACTTTCGCGGCGTCTGAATCAATACGTAGTAACTCCTTGTCAACCCGCACACAAATATACTACGCACAATAGAGAGTTTTGAAGTACTGGCGGTCGTTTTTCGTGTATCTGGCCAGAAATTGGATTTTCGCGAGTGTTTTTATTTTAATTAATTCTTATGAATACATTAATAAAATCTCTAATCTTTTGTGAGGGAGTCGTCGGGAAGTTACTAATTCATCGTCTAGAAAAATAAAATCTGGTACTTGCCGCTTATCTTACAACATTTTACATTTAATAAAATGTACTTATCGTTTTACATAATATATTTAATTGTAAGGTCCTGTTTTTATTAATCTTAAATATGAATAACTTGCATCCCTTCGAATTCCTCTAGAAACATTTAAGATTTTAGTAATAAGCTCATCAGAAATAATTAAAATGTGAGCGTCGGGGCAAATCCCCGTTATCAGGGTATTGTGTCGCCTTAAGCCGCAGATATAGCTCAGATTTTTCTCTGATAAAATTAGCTGTATTAATTAAATTATTTTTCTCAACATCATATTTATTGCCTGTCCATCCCGGATACGTTTGCTTGGTCCGAGGTTCGTTTATTGAAAGATTAGATTCTGAATCGATATGAATGATAAAGATAATATTTAGCCCAACGCGTCACGATTGTCCTCTTTGTGAACTTTATCTTGATTTTTCTTTATTATCGAAGCAATATGCAGCGGGTTTACATCATTTTCCAGTCCCCAGGGCTGGCTGCACGAATTTCGCAAAGAATGCAAAGGGTTCCGTATCTAATATTGATTGTGATGAAAATAAAACATTTTCATTCGTTTATTACCTAAAACATTTATTTTAATTGTAATAAATCCTTAGTTAAATATTAACGGTAAAATTTCTATGCTTTGACACTTGAGCTGAAGAATAATTTCGCTCCACTCGCTCGAGCGATTTTTGGCATATTATAACAAGTTTGCAAAAACGTTTTGAGGGATCGCTTGCCATAATGTGCCAAATTTATAGAACTTAAAAATATGGAAAAAAGGTGAAATGTATGTGGATTTATTGGCTTTAAACCGCAGTAAGCAGTTTCATATGTTTCCATCTTAGTATTTTGAATAATGGTATTGATAAAATAATAGGGTAATAAATGACACCAATCGCTCGAGTGGTGATACTCAATTAAAGATAATATTTAAAAAAAAAATAGAATAACAGATTCTGATAAACATACACAAACTCTCATTAATAGACACAACTAGAACAATATAAAAACTCCGACGGTAAACACAAGCTCTAGACAACACAAATACCAGGCAATAAAAGCATTCAACAATCTTTCACTCGATACCAAAAACATATCAGTTAGAAAATTAAAAGAACAAAAAATTATAACGTTAAAAAATACGTAACAAATACGCAATATAAACTAAATTATAACACAAAAGTATGCGTAATACACAAGACATTACAATACACACATTATTATATACAATCTACCTCATTTCCGATTAAAAAAATGTATTATATTTTTATTGAATATTATTAAAATGCAAAATGGGGGCCTCAGCACGGGTAAAGCACCCGGTGAGGCCCACATTACAACGATAAGTTATCTAATAAAAAAAATTTAAAAAACTCTTTTTCGTGTTCTGTGGAAGATATTTTCAATTTCTGTCAAGCAACTGGCCTATTATGATATAATACCATAACTTGAATAAGAATTTCACAGAACCTGGAAATGAACGTTGAAATTTGATGAATTATTCAAATTCTTTGAAACAACCCATCCTTAGTTAGTTTCTGGTGCAAGATTGCTAAAGCGATCCCCGAACTTGTTGGGACCTTCAGCCCTCCGACAGCTGATCATGATTTGGCTGATTTTAGAGTTGATATCTTGCAACTATAGAATTTGATAATATGGATTTATCGATATGAAAACACGTGAAAATTTTTATCCAACGAATGTTCAGAAATAAATTTAGCCTGAAAATAAGGTAAATATGGCAAAGTCCGTCATACAGATAGATTAATTAGGGCGATAACGGGAAAAACCCAAACAATATTACAAAAGTTGTTAAAATACAATTTTTATTACACAATAAAAATGCTAATACGCGTATGAATATAAATAGTAGATATTTTGGTTACGTACTCCATACATGTTCATAAGGGCACTTCTCTTCGTTCATATCATGATCAGAGGTAAGTAAATTCATAAGGGCGCTTCTCTCATTCATATCATGATCAAAGGAGGGAGGTAAGTAAATCCATAAGGGCACTTCTCTCATTCATATCATGATCAAAGGAGGGAGGTAAGTAAATTCATAAGTTTGCTTCTCTAATTCATATCATGATCAAAGGAGGGAGGTAAGTAAATTAATAAGGGCGCTTCTCTAATTCATATCGTGATCAACGGAAGAAGGTAAGTAAATTCATAAGTGTGCTTCTCTAATTCATATCATGATCAAAGGAGGGAGGTAAGTAAATTCATAAGGGCGCTTCTTTCACTCATATCATGGTCAAAAGAGGGAGGTAAGTACATTCATAATTTTGGTTCTCTAATTCATTTAATGATCAAAGGAGAGATGTAAGTAAATTCCTAAGGGCGCCATTTTCTCTTTCATATCACGAGCAAAGGAGGTAGGTGAGTAAATTCATAAGGGCATTTCTCTCATTCATATAACTATTAAAGTAAGTCAATTCATAAATTCTTATTTTTATTTATGTTTTCTTTTTTTAGTTTTAATGTAATATGTTATTATTAATTGTTTGTATGTATTTATATTCTCTATGAGATGTGGTGTGTTGTATATGCAGAAAACTTACTGATCTAAAGTATTGCTAATTTATTAAAAATCTCTTCAAATTATTCCAATTCCTCTTACAAATGGGACTGCCGGCCAGTAAAGAATGAATTGACAATTGTTCTATTAAACTATCAGTAAAACATGAATGTATTATGGTCGGAACATGTGTTCATAAAATTTCAAATATTTTCGCATTTCGTCATTATATAATAAGATGATAAACGCAGCTGCATGAACACGTGTTCCGATGTATTATAAAAGTATAAATAGTTTATCAGGAAATGGTATGGTATCACGTTTTTAACAGGATTTTAATAAATATTTTAAGGGCGCTTCTCTCATTCATACATCATGAACAGAGGAGATAAGTAAATTATTCATGTAAATGCTTCAACCATGCGTTATTATTTTTTCAGGTCTAATATTATCTTCTACGAATGAAAATCGACTGCTGTCATCCTATATGCATACCTATTCACTCAAAGCAGTTCCCTCTATAGAAATTTTGTAGGTGTAAGTAGGTACCTAAGAACTAATGCAAATGATCACGTAATGCAATAATAAATGCTCATTGATATATTGTAATTTTCATTGAAATATTACTGTACGAAGTTTTAAAATGTAGACAGCCCTCACAAACACGTAGGCCATAGAATAGGTGCAAGTGCACTTCAATACTTCGTCCATTATTCCAAACCAACTGAATACTGCGTCGTTGGTGCAAGCGTTGAATTCGTGAAATTGAAACTACAAGCCCGTGGAATTACATATATTATCGCATATAAATACAAGTTGTTTTCGAGACAAATGCTAATGAGACGTAAATAAGATGCGAGTTAATTCTAGTATTTACTCTTTGTGGCAATGATCTATAAATAGACCTTCTATATTTGATTAGTTCAGCGACCGGAAATATCGAGTAAACAAATCATCGTAAAGGTCACCCGACCCCAACCGTTGGCAACCTCTGCAATAATAATAATAACCCAAATGCAGTGATAGCCATGTTTAGTGGCATTATAAGATGCACGCTGCAGTATTCTGATGGTGGAATGAATCCGGAAAAAATCCTTCCACTGAACTTATCCGAGGTTCGTACACCATATGGACTTACTCGAGGCAACGAATAGATTTAGCCTACAAACCAAACGTAATTCAAATCTTCCAACACTTGTTTTTGATACATTGCTTAACTCTATTGAAATCCCATGTCTTGTACAAGATACCACACGGCAGAACAGATGTTCTAGCACAATATAGCATGACAAGAGAAACGGTTATATAGAATGAAATTTCTAACATTGTGAAGGGACTTCTTGAGTTTAACAGCTCGGCACTGGAACGGAGTTTCCTCCCTCCTACAAGATGAGTCTCTTCAAGAGACATATGCACTCCTTCCTCTCCTAAAAAATACCCTCCATACAGCATCCCCAGTAATGTTATAGGTTCTAAGGGATTTTTTTCTCAGGGGCTATGCAATCTTGTACTGTAAATGGACGATTAATTTGTAAATTAAAAAGCAGAACGGAGTGACGTGTAATTAAAATAAAATAACCTTTTGGCTTACGACATCTTTGGATGCGATAACCGTTGGTTTTTCAGATGATTTTCACACGTTAAGGGATTCTTTTCTAAAAACAATAATTTATTACAGCAAATGGATTTTCAATAGATTCTTCTTATTCATTAATCATCTGGGTACTGAGAAAAAAATTCTCGGGATGGTATCACAATGGTGTATACTATTAAGTTACCATTACTTAAATCAATTATCATTATTATTACAGATGCTGACTCGAGAATAATGTACAATATGAGCCACAAAGGTAACAATTTACGATGAGCTGTCATTCATTGAACGCTGGGAAATATTGTGGAAAATTTAGGTAGACATTCATGTTTCATGAATTCCAAGAGATACAGAAATATTTCAAAGATTGCGGAGTGAGAGAAAACGATCTGATAGTTTGCCAAATTCACAAATTGTTGTCAATTAAATTACGATTTAGAAAGATTGGAGTCGTTTACGATATCAAATCCTTCTAAATATCGCTGATGATTTTCACTTTTTTATCATTTAAGAAATAAAATGAATAATAATTGGGTGTGTTGAAATCCCGCAAGCTTTACAGTTTGTTGAAATAAATACAAGTAGTTTCAGATTGGAGTAAACACGTTTGTTTATAACATGTTTCGAGGTACGGGATGTTATTATTACCTTCTTATTTGGGTCAAATAATAAACACTTGTTGGAAAAGGGGTAATTTATTTCCATTGAAAAGAAATAATGCATTTCATGTCTGGATTTACATGAAAACGGGACGAGGTCAAAACCTTCCAAGCCAAGTCGAATGGAATGGACACACAGGAGGGTGTGTCAATGCAGCTATACGAACCTCTCCCATATTCTTTGCCTGCATCTAAGGGCAATGGGAAGCTGGTTAAAATAGTTTGAAATCATTCGCCAATGAATTTCACTTTACTTCTCTAAACACGACTTATTCTCAATTAGGGAGGTATTGATTAAATGCTCGGAACATATGCTATATACTTACCCTTATGTAGATCATTTGAAATAACATACTGTTGTACACAGTTATTGGACGGTTAGGTATATATACTTTGTTATTTTCTTAATATTAACCCTCTGTCTGCTGTACACTTACAGATGTTCTTACTTACTTCTACAAATATGTATTACTAATCACTCTGTTAATTAAAAAAATATATTAAAAAAACGTAGTGCAAAATGATAAATAAATCAACAGTTGAATTTTATAATCTTTCACTTTATGACAAAAATAGAACTAATTCTTTTCCTCCTTGTGATAAAAATTAACAGAATTATTATAAAGTAATAAGAAGAGGATGAAAAATAAATAACAATTATAACAGAATTATATTAATAATAATAGAAAATTAACTGATGACATGGCAGAAAAACACTGCATATTTTACGAGTATATTCATTCAGATCGCAATAATTAAAGACGTATATTGAAATCATGTTATTGTAATTATTACATAGTCTGTTCAAGCAAGAAATTTGTTTTCAGATTTTTACGTTGATAAAATTTAAATATGATTGAACTGAATCTTATTTATCAACTCCGAGCAGTGAATATTATTGTGAACTAATTTATAATAGTTACAGTTTTTAAAGTGTGTAAATTAATAAACCAAACTAATAAAATAAACTTAAGGCGATGCATTACGTAGTAATTTAAAATCATGTGTTTTTGGTTTGAAATTCGGTCGCCTAGAAATGTTTCAGATGCTTTAATTAAATACTGCGAGTAGAATACATCCTGGCCTTTGAAATAATCGAGTATTTTTTAGAGAAGTCTTTTTATAAGCCCAGAAAAAAATAATGTATAGGCCTATGAAAACTGTTTTAGAGTTCAAAATCTCCTACTTCTCCATTTTCGGTTATTGTTTTATTGTATAACGTGGAAAATTAAGTTATTTATAAAATGATCCACAAAATAAAATAAAAGGCACTTTTTGGCCATGTTTTTTTCTTGCATAAATCAAAACAGGTGGATGGTGAGAAGCGGGAATTTAAGCCTTATCGCCATCTAAGTAAGGTGTGTTATTGATAGCGGCTCGATTCAAAATATTACACGTCGTAGTGCATCGCCTTAAATAAGTGATATCATACAACTAGCCGGTAAATCACAAATATGGAGGGTTTACAACCCACGACCTCCGAGTTCAGGGATACGGAGGTTGTCGTGTATAAGAAGCGTAGTAAACAAATGTTGCTCTGTTTTACAGTGAAAGAATTTCTTAATTCATAAGAAATCATACATATTGTAGTTTGTAAATCTATAATAAATATTATGTGTAACAAAAATCTTTTAAAAAATACATACTTTCAAATAGGTATTATGTATGACAATATATCGACATTAAATTATGTTGGCTTTAAGATCGTATATTAATAGGAATGAGGGGAACATTTCGGTATTCCAACGCCAAACTATCTATTTGTGAGGCCAGATAAGTCAAAGTCCATTGGGATCTGGAATATTTTCGTTTAAGAATAAATCGGGGTAATAAAATATGTTTCTTTTGTACACATCGAGATGACAGTTTAATCGCCAGATCTTTAACTCCCACGAGTTTCTAGTAATGTCCAGAAAACGTTTGTTGAACGGACATTCAACAAATTGAAATGTTTTTTCAAACATTCATATATTACGCGTTAGAAGATCGAGAAGTGTACTTTTCGCAAGAAAAATACTTCATACAGCTTGATACAATAGTCTGTCAGCACTTATATTGTATACATTCGGTCAATGATATAATTGCTATAGTTGACTGTTAGTTCCAAATCGATATTTGATAATAAGCTTTTCAGGTTTTCAAGTTGGAACTAGTGAAAACAGGCTGTCGGCACTTATATTGTATACATTCGGTCAATGAGATAATTGCTATAGTTGCCTGTTAGTTCCAAATCGATATATGATAATAAGCTTTCCAGGTGTTCAAGTTGGAACTAGTGAATACAGGCTGTCAGCATTTTCTCGAATGACTTTAACTAGCGGTTTCTGATAATATTTGCAGCAAAAATGTATTTGTCAGTTTTCTATCAGAAGACATTAAAAAAATTAAAAACCAACAAAAATATTTTTCTACCACTGTCTTCACAAATCACGTGATACGTGCTCCGACTCTTCTGTATGGTGCTGCTGGAACGAGACCAAGTGCGTGTATCTCGTGGTGCACTAGGTTGAACCCAGTGGCGATGTGTGATGGATTTTTTTCTGTTTTTAATGAAATAAAATGTTATCACTATATCAGATAATATAATAACAACTATATTTTTTACTGCAAATACACTCAGGAATTATTGTTAGTTTAAGTCTTTCGGATATGTGCTGATACCTTGTATAGTATTTGTAAGGGAAGTTCTTAGAGCAAGCTTAGGATTTGTGAATCTAGTGATTGAGGGGGTGCACGAAAGCTTTTCAGAAATATCGATTTGTGAACAAAGTGTTCTCAGACGGGGAGCGTACAAAAAAGTCAGTTTAATCGGTGAGTTTTCAGCTCAATAGAGTTATTTTAGATAATTATATTTTAAATCTTTTAGCAAGTGTTTCGCTAAGCCCAGGGTAATAATTTATACTTTTTATTGCGGGCACAATGCACCACTAACTAACACAATCACCAGGAACAGGATTATATGAAGATGAATGAAGAACTCGCCGAACGTCACAGCGGTGCTGCCAAGGTCTGTTATCTATGTGAGGATATTCTGTCCATTAGCAGCAGACACATACTTGGACGGATGACGAACCTCGTACTGGCACTGTTGGTGGACGTGGTGGACCCTTTCGCTGCAGCAGCTGGTCCAGTTTCTTCACCACCTGCTGAAGTGCTGCAGAGTCTCCATCGTCTATCTTCGTGTCACCTGTTCTTGTACTTCATTTTACTTCACTTTATTTTTTGTAATACCTGCATCAACTGTAAAGCGCCCCTGAGGTGATATATCACAAAAGCGGCGCTATAAAAATTCCGTGCTTTATCGATAGAACATTTTATACGCATTTATTGAACAACGAATTGTGCGCAGTTAGAAAATATTCGTTTATTTTCATTACGCTAATTTACAATATTATTATTTTTTCCAAATCATTTCACGTTCTGTTTTAATGATTGAAACTGGTGAAATCCGGTACGAAATCGATAATATAAATTTTAGACTTGAATCCGTAACCCATTCAGATAGTCACCTTGGCTACGGTTCCCAATTCGCAGTTCCATGCTGCAGACAGACGGCCACCCACTTGAGATATGAGATAACTGAGATAGCTGCTTGTTATCTGCACTGAACTGTGAACGTGAATACAGAACAGTTTCTCTCTTGCCAGACAGATAATCCCAGGTAATCTGCCAGTGGATGTCGACTGCTACAACCAAGGAGTTAGACAATACAAGATTGGCTTGTAGCAGATCATCCCAATGTCCTAACTTCAAAAATACACAATAACAATTAAAATGTTATCTTTTAAAAAATGACTCTGAATCACGAAATACGCAGTTTATATGAAGCAAATAACATATTGGAGGAACATTGGTCAGCATGCTTTAGTAAATCTGTGAAGGTCAACAGGATGGTTAAGGACTGGAGAAGAATGATGGCTACACGGAGAAAATGAGTATTGCTGGTTTATTAAAATCCTGTTAAAAACTTTACAGCACGCCGTTTTCAAATAAAATTTTACCACTTTCCGAATATATCGGAACACGTGTTCATGCACCTGCATTTGTCCTGTTCATATAAAAGGACTCAATGCGAAAATATAAAGAATTTTATGAACACAATACATTCCTTTTTCATTTAAAGTTTAACATGAAACCTATCAAATCATTCATGAAGGGCCTGCAGTCCCGTTTTTAACAGGATGACGAATAATTTGAAGAGATTTTTTAATAAATTAGCAATCAGTATGTTTCCTCCATGAAGGGACCGGATCCGGTAAAGAAATTAAATTTCTTACCCATAGAGCATATACCTAGTTGATCGATGTAATTCAGTAAAAAATTACCTGTACGAACAATTTTATTATATTGTTTAATCGTATACTATAGTATCAATATATCCACAAATGACTCTTTTACCCTTCGCACCGTGGGTCATAAGTGTCATGAGTCATGACTGTCATGAGTGTCCCATGAGGAAGACGTGTGATAGTGATGCAGATCAATTCGTCACAATTGCCTGGCCAGACAAAAACGTTGAATATTCCGTTATTTTTATGATTATCAATGTACAATGTACGTAGATTGTGTAATACACGATTTATAATACCAAATAGTCTTTATAAGACTCGTGTCACGGACCTTATTATTTTTTTGTCCATGAGTATGAATAAAATGTTTATTTTCGTATTTTTCAATCTTGACCTAACTGTAGTGGTAGATACGAGGAAGTAAACAACATCAAAGCATTTTCCGGGGGCCAACTTTTTATTTATTATACGACAGATTAATCGTCTATTTTCAGTACAATTAAACAGTTTTTTAACTAATAACTATCAACCTCGTTGGCTTTAACAAGATTTTTACATTTTACATTATTTAGAGCATGATACAGAGAACAAAAATGTTCATAATAAAAAAATGTAGGTTCATATAAATGTATATAATATATAAGAAAAGAGAGAAAAGAGAAAGAAACAAAACAGAAAGCAGTTTTTAAATCGTAGATGCAGATCTTCTGGTTTGGAAGTCCATTTGGTGCATGAACCTTGGATAAGTTCCATGCGTCCGCAAATAATTATTTTTTCTGGATTTGTTTCATCATATTTATATTTATGTACTCAGTTTGGTGAAGAGTCCATACACCACTATCCACTCCAGCTATTATGTGTTCTTCGGCGATGATTTTAGGGCCTTTTAAGGCTACGAAGTAGTGAACTTCGGTCTTGAAGAGAGCAATGTTGTAGGAGGTCGAACAAGAAACGACAAATTCTGTTTATAGTTGTATCAATCGTACGAAAATGTAATGCTGTAATGTTGTTCCCGTCCCCACTGTACACTGTGTCCAAGGGATTAACGGTGTGAGATCTTCAGATAATCTTCCACTGAAATATCGTCAAAACAAACTCAGCATTTAAGCAAGTGCTGAATTTATTTTGTCGATACTTCGTTGTAGACGGGTACCTACGTCCAAATATTGAGATATGGAATTGTTTGTTTTCCGTTAGCTCAAATGCCTACAACCTAATACTACAATTTATAATAACTAATTAGGTATCCATATAGGTATGTGTGAACAATGAACCGACTTGTGAACAATCCAAGCGACAAACAATCTGCAAAACTTATTTGTATAATAATTAATAAATAATAATAAACATAAAATATGCGGTTTCGACACCTATACAAATTTAACAGGGCAGAATGATTCTTTTATATATGTAACTACGATCTGTTCGTAAATTTTAAGTTTTTAGTATCTTTGATTTCAGATTTTGCAATACACATATCCATTTTCTAACCACACCTTTATCTTTCACACTATCGAGTTTCTCTCCTAAGCTGTGATTTTCCGTGAGGATCTTAATCTTTTATGTGTTACAACTAGCGCAGAATCTTGAAAATTCACTGGATTGTATGAATTTTCGAAAAAAACAGTTCAAAATTTAATAAAAAATAAATAAAAATAATTCTGTTTTAAAAATATTATTGTACTATCTGTACCCGGCCACGTGTTGCTGTAGCTCAGTCTGTTTGTGCAGATACAGAAAAAATAGCGCGTTTGGCTTTTACGTCCAATAGATGGCGCTGTTTTTTTCCTGTCACAGGTGATATCTATATAATATGGATAAATAAAAATACTCGCGTATTCGAATGCAACGTTATGTCAACTTTCAGAACTTTCGGAGATTTAAGATTTTGAACAAACCAAAATTCATATTTTTCTTTATATATAGAAATAGACAGATAATAGGTAGGTATTTATCTCTTGTCCGAATTCTTCACAAAATCAGTTTCAGTTTTGAAAATGACATATAAATATAAAGCATATTTGAGTTAAGTAATTGAACCAGGTTTACCCACGACTTTGTGTGTTTGATTATTTGAAAATTGAAAAAATTCTTATACCAAGGAAAATTCTATTAGAAGTAACACTATTACGGTATGTATAATAATATAATATAAGAGAAAACTATATACAGGTAAGTAAATAACAAAACAATCCACCCTCTTCTTTAGCACTTGAGAAACCAAACGATGAATTTTCCCAGGGGCAGTTTCTAGTTGAAGCTAATGAGTTTCTTATTAGTTTCTCGGAGAAGCCAAACAAATATTAATAGGTTACGAATCGATAACTTAGCGTTGTCCCCTTTCATTTGCCATCGGCCCTCTATTAGAAGATACAATATTAGTAGTTGGTCAAAATTTTGATGTTTTGTTTGGAGTTTGGGTATCGATTCTCCAATCCAGGCCGCTCGCAATCGCTGTCGAAAGTAAATAAATTGGTCGACATTGCTATTCTTGAGTCTCGTCGACAGTGCATACGCCAAACATCAAAATTCATTCCACTTCGTGGAGAATCGAGGCCCTGGTAAAATAACATTAAAATATTTTATTAAAAAAACTTGTTTACGGACCTATGCAAAGCATTTCTCAGAATAATTGCGTTTCTTGGCCGTGAATACAAGGTATAATTGTTATTATTTTTTTAGCTCTCAAGTGATTTTTGCCATATTATATATATAAAACCTAAAATATAGGATATCTAGGTGGATTCATTGGCTTTAAACCGCCGTAAGCAGTTCATATATATTTTTATTGGTATTTTGAGGAATTGTTTTTATTAAATACTATGGTCAATGTATATATTATATATGTACAACCAATAGTTCGAGTCGTTAGAGCACAATGGCGTGGTCCAATTGAAAAAAAAAACACATTTAAAAAAAGTTAAATAAAACAATTAGATTAAAATTTATTTTTGTCATTCCACTCGATTTAAAATATCGTCGTTTCTTAAATCATGTAATCA
Source organism: Hesperophylax consimilis (assembly GCF_061612785.1). Taxonomy (NCBI): domain Eukaryota; kingdom Metazoa; phylum Arthropoda; class Insecta; order Trichoptera; family Limnephilidae; genus Hesperophylax; species Hesperophylax consimilis. Next base: position 9,033,917 of record NC_142839.1, on the reverse strand, counting down.
ACGACTTTACTTGATTCATGTGATTTACCTGCTTCATTAATTTAATTTTCTAGGTCAGTCAGCTAGGTCAGGATTTCATATATATAATTTTCTCTACCTACTTTAAATCCTAACAGCCTTACTAATACACATTTTAAATTTTTCACAACTGATAAACAATCATTTATGTATCATAAACGATTATTTATTAGGGCTGTAAAACTTTATGCTGTGTATAATATTATCTTGTATGTATACTTAACCTTTTATGGATAATAAATAAACCCTAATTTTTGCATTCAATTGATTGCGCAATACGTCTGGATATCATATGTATTATAGATAGCAATATTAGATAAACAAATATTTTTAAATGGCAGACAGCACGGTTAATACATTTTCAGATTTGCGGAAAAAAGAACAGAAGATAAGGAACGAGATATCACTGCAGACTTGGTTACGCGTACATTATACTTATACATACACAGACACAATATTACAATTTACACAACAATCAGACTGTACAGTACACACGACACACGAGGAGGCAGATGTGTTGCTTCTGGTTATCTTATCAAAACACCAACAAGGCCTTTTAAAGGCACGAAGATCTCACGTGAAACGCAGGAAATATTATTCGGCAGTAAGGTTTATTTATCATTCGTTTTTTTCCGCGTAGGTATTTATTAACTACTGTTGACGTGTTGAGTTTCGTAAGCATTACGGAAATAATATTTAATTCTTAAATTATACATTCCTTAATATTAAAGCATTTAAAAAAAAAATTATTTTCACAATTTATTATTTTAAAATACAAAACATATAATTTTTTTAAATATTTTTACAAAAATACAGTTTTTAGTATTTATACACCAATGAAGAGAGCTAGCTCTTGAGTTTGGTAAGGTAGTAAAAAGTAATATCTTAGAGTGTATGATAATACAGGTGTGATAACATTTTAAAATATAAATATGGTTCGAAATGAAGTTAGTTAATTTTTTTAATGATGTCGAATTTTTTTAATGATGTTGAATTTTTTTAATGATGTTGAATTTTTTTAATAGATTCTATTTTTTTCGCTAGGTATTTTTTTTAACAATGTTGTTGAAGGGAATGTAGGTTGTTTTTTTTTCAAAATAGCTTTAATAATTAATTTTTGTACCACTTTTACAGGGTTTACAGATGATTTTGATTTTGATGATTATTTTTGATTTTCTGAAAAAAAAATCCGGAAACTTAACGCTAACAGTTAAAAATATTTGCGCTAACCTAAAAATCCCTACAGGTTAGGTAAGTATGGTACTGTTTATTATCTGGCTGTACAAAATATAAATAAATAAGAATAAAGATAAATACCTGGGGATCACTATACAAAGTAATATGAAATTTAAGAAACACGTAGATAACTGTGTTTAAAGAATTAGAAAACTCACTTATATATTTATACGATTAAGAAATATCCTAAAACTTTGAAACGTTAAAATGGTTTACTTTACTCTTGTACAATCACGGCCGTTGTTCCCAACTTTTCGAACGATCAATATGAGGCTACGATCAGCCTAGTGATTTGTTCAGTAACGTTCGATTCGACCGTTTCTTTACGGATTATCTTAAGTGTCCCTGCCCATTTTCATAGACAATAAAATGACATCAAAGTAAAAACTTTCAATGTTAAACTAACATTGACGAATTAATTATTGTATTTATTATCAATGCATGTATTTTTTTTAAATACTGTAATACATAAACCGATATTTTATATACTTGACTTATATGCCACCTTGTCTTGGCTTCGCGAATATTTTTCTCTAGTCATTTGCTGAAGCAGGTTTAATCCAGTAATTTAACTTCCTTAAATTGATTGATCGCTCAGTCGTCACCTTTCCGTTGGAAAGAATGTAGTTGTTTGAGCAGTGTTGAGCCGAAATTTCAGCTCAACTGTTGATCAGTAGGATTGGGAACAACGGCCATTAGTATTGCAGTATGATATAATTGCATGGGGCAGCATTTACAAACGACTTACTTGTATCCGATAATAATAACCCAAAAATTATTATTAAAGTAATTCTTTAAAAACCGAGAAATTTTCCAACATGTGAACTATTCGATAAATTTAAGGTCCTACCGGTTTTAAAATTATTTGAAAGATGTGCTATTTTAAAAGTTTTTAAATAATCTGAACTGTCCTCAACGAGAAGCTTAAGACCTAGAACATCTGGGAATATTATATGTACCTAGATGTAACACGACAGCTGCACAACACCATTATCATCACGACGGCCGGCGTAGTCCAGTGGTAAAGCATTGGACTGCCATTCCGAAGGTCGCGGGTTCGAACCCGGCGTGCGCAAATATATTTTATTTCATTAATTTGTGTTATTTCACAATTAATTAATTAAAATAATATATAGTATATTTGCGGCACGTTCCAGAGTGGAAGATACTACCAGTATCGCCCTGGTGTAAGACCACCATTCAGAATTGAAACGTTGCTCCAAATGGCTTTAGCCGTGTTTAGTGACTAGATCTGAATAGCCAGGTACTTCCCCACCTTCCTCTTTCCCTTCCCCACTTACCTTCAGCCTCACAACATCCCCCGATTGGGGATGCCATAGTCTCACTGGCTCCAGACGGGAGCAGTTGGGACTCTTGTGAGGTATTCACAATAAAAAAAAAAAAAATAAAAAAAAAAAATTATGAATAAATACTTAGGCCCTAAGCTATTCAACGATTTACCTGATATAATAAAAAGTGAAAAAAACTATTTAAAATTTAAAAAACAACTGACATTACTTTTTTTTACAGAAAACCTACACAATGATCAATGAATTTCAGATATACACTATTGTAATTTATTTATGTATTGCTATTTTTTTTAAACTTTTGTTCTTTTAATACTTAGATACTGTATTTTTTTGTAATAACGATGGCTATTATTTGTGACCACCTCAACTATTTATAAATATTATGTATTTAATTAGTACATAGACTAGACTAGCCCAGTTAGACCCGAGATTTCTCTACTAACTGGGTAATTTAAAATGTTTAATGAATATCATGTTTAACGAAAATAATTTATTCTTTTACCATTCATCCACTCTCTAAACACTCCTGGCACTAATAATAACCAACTTTGAAATTTTATTTTGAGTTTTGCGAGTTCAGACATACGCAGACATTTTTTCGATAAGGATAAGAACCATTTTTACATAAAATTTCTCCAATAAAATAATGTACGAACAAATTTATTTCAAAACTAATCTCTTTGAAAATTTGTTAATTTCACACTGTGGCGAAATTGCTTACTAAGTTTTCCAAGTCCTAAAGAAAACTTTTCATAAAAAAACCCAAGGAAAAGGTGTCATGGTTCACCTTTGAACAGTGGCGTGTTTCTTTACTGACGTAATGGTAGCTGGGTTTTAACTCAGCGTGTTTTTCTTCCGGCCATGGAGGAGTGCAGTGGCGCAACGAGTGAACTGACATTTTGTCACGTGCGCATTACTAATGGAAAACCTCAAATTGGCTCAGAGTGGCCACGACTTCGAGGTCACCCTTGGGTTGGACAATTCTTCCCATTTCAAAATCATCAATTTAAGTAATTTATCATTGTCTTTGTATTTGTATCTATATATATATTGTATCTTTTTAATTGATATTTTCTTTCCCGAGCTTTACAAATTATATATTTTTTTTCTAAATCTGAGCTAGAAAACATTTTCTATTATACGCAAAAACGATATCAAAGATAGGTATATTTTTAAATATATCGATTTTTTATAAGTCTATATTTATTTATATATTTTTAAATTCAGAGAAATTTTTACATTTGTTTTCGGTAATGAATTAATGCAAATATTGGAAGCGGTAAACAAACCACTTCCGGGCACCCGATCGAGCTGAAACTCGGCAGATTGACTCGTTGTCGATGCTAATCCATTATATCACGTGTTTTGTGGCAAACACGTGCACACGCGCGGATAAATATACATTTTTTCGAAATTGGATGACATTACAGTAGTTAATACACGAAAAAATGTCGGCCCAACCCAATCGAGATTTGGCTCAGTTGTTAGTGAGGATGACTCCAGTCCCTGTGGAGGAAGGCGCAATCCTCAGTCAAATCATTTGATTTTGAAAAACTTTGTTTTTACCGGTTGATATTTCAAAGCCCAATTTTTCGTGCTTTGTTTCATAAAATCTTGAATGGAAAATTTACAACATAAAATTGACCCTTAATTAGAATCCACCCAATTTCTAACATTTTTTCTCTCTTATTACATGAATCAGTAGAAAAGGTAGTAGGCAGTAAGCAGCACAGAATTAAGGTCACAGTCGGAGAGCCCGCGTGTCGGGGTGGGGGGGTGATTGTCCCACCCCAACCTAAAACGTGACTCGCCCTGTGATGAAATACGAATGGGAACGTACTCTACGTACGTCATTGGAAAGCGTGACTAATATACATACGTCAGTTTTGTAAAAATACGAAATTAAGCGAATTCTATAAATAGTGCTAAGAATTTAATGTTTTTTTTAACTGCGAGCCGTGTTAGTTCTCCTTCTTTAGTCGAATTTCGGGCAGACTTTCATTCTTCATCATTAGGGTAGATAAGTCTAAGTAAGTATGGAAGGAATTACGATAATTGTAAATGAATGGGACACACCACGCGAATCCTGATGATGGATATTGTACGCTTCGAAACGTTGTCTCAGCCCCATTGAACAAATATTGATTATTTGAAGAAGATGAAAATCTGAAAAGGAGTCTCCTAAATAACTAAAGCTATTATTTAGTAAGCATCCAGATTACCTCATACAAGGAAAGAACGTTACAAATCCCCATCCAAAATAAAAACAATATTTATTAGTTGTTTTCTATTGCGCCACTTTTTTAATGTATGAATCACTTCAAGGGAGTTTTAGAAAGTTATAAAAGTAACTTAATAAGTCATAGAATACAATATTAGTTATATATTAGATAATTTAGCTTCTCACTCAACATATCTTTTACAGAAGATGTCGCGTAACTTTCTGTATTGCTGTGGATAATATAATATTCAGACTCGTGGAGTAGATTTTAGTATTAATATTCACTAGATTCGGGTAGATATTATCTAATTTTATTTTTTATATGAATATACTTTTATGGAAATATGTGTTTTGAATATATTCAAAGTTTTGAATAGATTCATAGTCGTAGTTCTTCATAGTGGTGGTTCGTGACTTTTCGACAAAAATTCGACATTATTGATGTTGTTTAGTCCAAAAAGATTTTCCGTGTGAAGATTTTCAGGAAATTCTAGTTTGGACGTGCGACACACGGATTTCCTGAAAATCCTCATGCAAAAAACCTTAAGTTAAAAAAAGCCGTTTTCAGCTACAAAAATATCAATAATGCTATTTTTGTAATATTAACACTCTAGTACAATCAAAAGTCACGAGCCGCCACTGGTTCGGATGGGAGTTTTTTCTCGCTCCTCAGGCCTCTGCCATATTTTGATAGATTTTCACTTTGCAATAAAAAAATGAATATTTGTTAATGTATCCGAAAACTAAAAACTGCTTTTGAAAGGTGATAAAATATGCTTTCAAATTTTATTATTATTTTAAAATATAGTTTTTTCTTCTTTTTAACACCGTTCAGATCATATCAAGGGAGATACAGCGATTTCTATGAGATCATATGAGATGTTCCTAAGAGCGAACAAATTATTCTAAAGAGCTAGTTTCAGGGTCTGAAATTCTGAGTGCGAACTTAGAGATTAAGTTTATTTGTCAGCTATTTAGTAATAAAGGTTTGCTTATTGAAAAAAACTAATTAGAAGAAAATAAATGGCTTGATAACATAATAACGTTCAGGTAAAATAACACCAGGAATCTGTATGTTGCTATGTAGGTACACGTACTCAGATAAGTGTGCACAGCTTACCTACTAGTTCTATATCGAGACTTCCCAGTAAAATCCGGTTATATCGAATAGTATAGTGTTTGGGTTTGATAGGAGCGGGAGCGCCAACACTCCAACACACTCCAACAGCAAGCAAGAGCCAACTCTATGACAAGTGCCCAGATAGTGTCATCACGCGGAGGCGAAGTCGCCAAAAGCTTTGGCAAAAGCAGCTACGCGTGTGCAGGAATCAGATCATCATGTCGAAGTAACAACTCGATACTGAGATGTTGCTTGAAATGTATTTTAGTATCGTGATCACCGAGAAGAGGCGTGACTGTTGTTGTCTCTTTGGCCCATTTCAGAGTAAGCAAGTAGTTGTGGGTGTTTGAATTGTGGAACACGAGGACTGCGCGTGCACAACAAACACAGTACACTTTATGTTCTCTCCGGTTATCAGCTATCGGCGCCGGCATCATGGGCAACTGGCGAGGTTACTAATTCCCTTTATCTGTAGTGTAATAATAGATGTCATATTGCAAACAACTCTGAAAAATGTTTTTCCGATGTCTATTATTGGTTAGAGGCAAGCTTGCTACCATGCTCCGACCTGTGATTTTCCTCTCACCCCTCACTCCTCGTGAGCGGGTATTATTTCTAATCGATTGAACAAATTCTTATTTCAGATTAATGATTGTGTTGTTTTGTTTAAGGCGATGCACTACGTCGTGTAATATTTTAAATTGAGCCGCTATCAATAACAACCCTTACGTAGATGGCGATAAGGTTTAAATCCCCGCTTAACACCATCCGCCTGTTTTGATTTATGCAAGAAATAAACATGGCCAAAAAGTACCTTTTATTTTATTTTGTGGATGTTCAGGAATAAATATTTAATTTTTTTTCGATCATTTTATAAATAACTTAATTTTCCACATTATACAATAAAATCATAACCGAAAATGGGTTCGTAAGTAGGAGATTTTGTACTTTAAAGCAGTTTTCATAGGCCTTCTGGGCTTATAAAAAGACTTATCGGAACAATACTCGATTATTTCAAAGGCAAAGATGTATTCTACTCGCAGTATTTAATTAAAGCATCTGAAACATTTCTAGGCGACCAAATTTTCAAACCAATGATTTTGCATTACTACGTATGGCATCGCCTTAATAAAGGGTTGTAAATAAAGGGTTTTTTCAGTGTATTGACGTTTTTTTGTGGGACTAATAAATAAAAGAAGTAATTCATAAATACGTTTTTTTAATAATCTTTTTTACATTCTACGTTTTTGACGTTTTCTTAAAACTAGTATCATAGGTAGGTAAAGTACACGTAGTAAGTTTCTATAGTTAACATATAAGTCGTTTTGAAAATACATATTTTCTTACTAATATTCTTACAGGGTAAGAACGTAATCACAGATAGCACTGGCTCAACCAGTTCACCAATAGTCTACTTAAAGCTGTCAGTCCGGAGTCCGGAGGAATGGTCGGGAGATCAGTCAGTACAGGGCCAGCAGGGGCATGGGCAGGGGAAGGCCGGGGGCCCCGGGGCTGGTGGCCGCGGGGGGCGCGGGACGGCTGTGACGTTTCACGTGCTTGGCCAGGTGGTCGGAGCGCATGAAACGGCGCGAGCACACCTGGCAGCCGAACTTCTTCCCCCCCGTGTGCGTGCGCTTGTGGCGGGACAGCTCGTCCGAGCGGCTGAAGCGGCGGCCGCAGTCAGCCCAGGCACATAAGAAGGGCCGCTCGCCCGTGTGAGTGCGCGCGTGCGCCTTCAGGTGCGAAGACTTGAAGTAGTTCTTGCCGCAGGAGGGGTGCGCGCACTCGTACTGGCGGCGGCGCTCCGGGGGCGGGCTGGCCAGCAGCAGCAGCGCGCCCCCCACCAGCAGGGCGTGGGCTGGTCGCGGGGCCAGCGCAGGCAGCGAGGGGGCCGGGGCCAGGGCTGCTGCCGGTACGGGGAGAGCGGCCGACGCCGCCTTCTTCATGGATAGCGGGTTGCTGGAGGCATTCCGGGGGGGTGGGGACACCCTGGAGCTGACGGTGGTGGGGATGGAACTCTGGACTGGAGCGGGGGCCAGCACCCTAGGAGCAGGGGTCACCACTCTGGGTGCTGGAGCCACAGCGGCCACCAATCTGGGGGCCGGAGCTGATACTGTTACTGGAGTTGGCGCTGGCAGGGTCGGCTCAAGCCGGACGACAGAATGGTCGGTGTATTTACTGTTGATGAATATCCTTTCTTTTCTGTTTCCCATTTTAAATTTGAGGGTTTTGAGAACGTTCTCTGTTTCAATCCTCGGCCTCTTGGCGGGCGGGGGTAGATCCTCGCTGTAGGTGCCGTCCCTGTGCCCCCACATGATGACGGAGGGGCGGCAGGGCGAGGGCTGGTGGACCTCCACATCCTCCTCCGAGTCGGAGGGCTGCGGGGTGAGGGGGCCGGCGGGGGAGTGCGGGCTCAGGTGCCCGTGTAGGAAGCTCTCCACACAGTGAAAGTTGACCTGTAACAAGAGAGGTGATGGGTTAGAGATGCTGTGCAGGGGGCGGGTGGGGAAGGGGCCGATCACTCGCGGAGCACGTGTCAGCTGTTCGCGAGTACCAAGTGGCCTAGACTAGGCATACCTATATAAAACGCACTGAGCACCGGTGTAAATGCTATATATTAGAGTGTAGGTGTACCAGCGCAATTCAAATATTAAAAATTATTATGATTATTGGATAAAGAAGGTATTATGCATCTATCTCAAAATATTGTGTGCTTTCGGGGATAAAAGATATATATTTAAAAAAACATTTTTTTTAAATAGAATAGAAAAACATATTAAAAAAAAACAAAGTTGAAAAAAATACATAAAAACAAAACTTACTTTGCTTTCCTTGAGTGGAGGCGTAGAGGGTGGCGACAGGGGGGCGCACATCTGGGTGTCCATTATAATCCTGCTCATCTCCATCTTGCAGACCATCACTACACACTACTAATTTGACCAGCACTTTCCACACGCACTTCAACTAATCTGGTAAACAATCGATTCCGTTTCACTTTCAAAACAAAGCGAGTGCCGAAGTTTTTATATGTAAAATGTATATTTTTTACAAGTCTTTATGCATTAAATAATATTCAACTCGATAACTGGAACAATGGTCAGAAAAAATATAACTCTTTAACATTGACGGGTTACGAATATTCCATTTGAATTCTTCGGAGCACTTTCTACGCGAGAGCCGACCTCGGCACTTCTCGCCCGAACGGAGTACGTTTGACGAATGAATGTTTTGCGCTAGAGGCAACCGCGTGTTATTGTGCCCGGCCGGGGTGTGTGTGCGTGATAGCCGCTCGGCAGCCAATCCCGCGCGGGGGCTCGCCTCGCTGCGCCAATCAGCGACCGCCTTGCATGCGTCCGCCGCGTGATCACAGGCGTGCTGTTCACGTGAACAGCGGCTGGCAGCGGTGACGTCACGCCAGGGTCGCGTCATCACCGAGCACGGAGTGACCGCGTGCACTGCTACGCCTCGTTTCTACGAGACGACTGCTCCGACAAGTTAAGAGGCACCGCGCAACATTTCCAATGCCAACTTTACGCTGAAACTGTTGTTTCAGCTTCGCTATCAAACCTTTTGATATATGTCTTTATTTTGTGGAAAGCTCGTCGTAGGTTATAACCGTACTGTACCAGAATAGCGTCACATTATGGATCCGTGCAGAGTGTGGGGAAGGGGGAGGGAGGGGGCGACCCGACCCACAACAAAGGATTAAACTTCACAGAACTACGTTGCGTAGAGCACAAACTACAGGAACAAGTAAATTTTAAGGCGGCTAAGCAAAAACGAAAATAATTTACAAAGTTTTTTGATAATATCCCTTAGTAAAATACGACTTTTTGACGTCGAACATAATTATTGTATTTGCGACGAAATGAGTGAAATTCAAAGCGGTGTGACAGGTTTTACTATGAAAAAAATAGTACACGTCATAGAAAATATACAGTTTTCCGGAGGCATGTTGAACCTTCTGGAAAAAAATCTTCAAAGATGTTCCTAGAAGAATCGTTACATCATTTTCTGTTTGAAAATAATGAATTACAATTTTGATCAAGATAGGAAAGATAAATATTTATGTATGTAAGTGACGTTTTTTTAATATGACAAGAAAAGCTGGATGTCATCATATTATTACAGTTTTTACTAGCGTTACCAAACAAAACATTGAGGAAAATTTTATACCTAAGTTTATTTTAACTATTCATATTTAGACGTAGGTAATTATTATAATGTTAGCATTTTATGGTGTTTAACTTGAAATACAAACCATACAGTCTTATTGCATAAATCAGTTTTTCTTTATCTTTTAATCAATATTTTTTGGATGACGTTAATAATATATAGGTCAGTGCAATATGTGTGCTAATTAATAATAAATTAGTTTATCGGTTATTATAATACACTTCTCTACCATTTGACCTCGTTTTAAAAGCGGATTATTCAATGAAATCAACGGTGACGATAGTTATTAGGTCCATATCATTATCGTTTCCAAAATAGATAGGTAGTGACAAAGAGGAATTTCATTTTTGATTGACATCGTGACTTTCGATTATCTCCGTCTACTGAGTATTCTCATCCGAGACTTTGACCATTTCACAATCGGAACGAAATACGAATGCTTGCTAGAATCTGTTACGCAGAAGTAAATGATTAGAGAAGCAAGAATTTTTTCAAGAGATTTTCTGGGATAGTGGCCTAATAACTTTTTGTTGTCGTTAGGCAAGGCGGGACATAAATAGGACCCAACGCCAGACCGTGGGGAATACCGAATCCCACGTGAAACTCGAATATCTTATTCCATCTCCAAGGTATTTGGGAATAACTAACGCTTTATGTACAATGGAAATATTGAAACCTACACATTACATACCCAACAAAGGCACATTTAGCAAAAGTTGCTGGATGTCTTGAAGTAGATATTATTATCGACGAATAGAAACTTCTGCACATCTGCCTATCAGATGACAGACTATTTTATATATAAAATATTTTATTTTAAAAATAGGTATATTTTTTCCATAAGGTTAATTTGGATGGGTAAAGTTTTTTGATATGTTGGAAGCTAAACCATTTTACGGAATTAAACCAGGTTGGTAATGTTGGTATATTGGTATTAATAACAATAATAGGACATGGGAATGGGAACTTTTAATTTAGATTTGGGTGAGTTGACAAATTATTGTACGACCTTGTTTGTTGATCATCCAATGTTTAGTCAAGATTTTAAATTTGTTTATTTTTTTAATGGTCTTGTTTTGTCAGGTAGATTATTGTATATTTTATTCGCAATATATTTGAAGCTCCTATATAAAAATGTTGTATTTGTTTTAGATATTTGTAAGAGTTCGTTGGTTTTAAGTCGATTTTGTATATTTTAGTAAAATTTACTTGTTTTGGAGATGAGTTAAAATTGTTGTGTAAATTTGTCGAACATCTAGTACTTGAAATTTTTTGAATATTTCTAAAGTGTTGTGGGGACTGTTACCAGTATTAACTTTACTGGATAATGTTTGAGACTTCGATAATGAATCTATCTATATGTGTTCTACAACTGTAATCTGGGCAATGATAACTAAAAACTAAAAACTAACTTGATAACTGTTTTATTGAATTTAAGAAAAATATGTAATTAATACAACGATAAGTGGGGCGGTAGGGCGGTAATGTTAAGGATGTCATCGTCTTTCAGAATTTAGTTCAGACAAGCAAGATTATCCACATACCCTGAATGACGAAGTCTCTCATTAGGACGATATTGAGAATATTTCACTAGGAAATTATCGATTAACTTTGCTATTTAGTAACAAGATCTGAATATCCTGGTCTTCCCCGCTTTTCTCTTCCCCATCTCCTTCATTTCCCCACTATCTTCAGTCCAACATAAACCATTTGGGAATGTCATAGTCTCACTGGCTCCAGATGGTTGGAAGCAGTTGGAAAGTTTGCGCGGTACACACTCACATGAAAAATACAGGTTTTCAGTCTGTAATTGATTTCAATAAATACAATATCCACTCTGTTCCATAACAATATTTACGACATTGTGTATTGTGGCAAGGTACGGAGAAGACAAACATATTGCAAAATGTTTTCATTAGTGCTACATGTGGCCCGAGACACTGATCCTCTGCAAATATTATTTACCTTGAAGGTAGGTGTAAGGGAAAGTGCGCTGTGTTCTTGTCTAATGAATAATAGTATTGCAAACAATGATATTAGAATACTAATTAATTAATTAATAATAACTAATTTAACTAATTAATTATTATTACAAGCTTGAACAAACAAAAAATCTGCATGATTTATTAGTTTAGGAACTTGTTTACGCTAAATAGATTTTTTTGGATTTATACTTGTTATGCCTTACCTTACCCTTGATCGTGATGTTTTAATTACAAATTGTCAGTAAACAAAAATATTATTCACTCTCGATTATAGACTCAAACACCTTGAATAAAAAGTAAATTATCATTAATTTAATATACACACTCGTAGATCCACGATATTTTTTAAAACAATACGAAAAAACCATTCAAGTACTTGATACTGTTGTATGATATCTATACGTGAGTGTACATGATCGCTTTTCCTAGTAAATAAATGTTCTATGTCCCGTAACTTATAGTCTATGACGACGCTGACGCGTGACGTCCGAATGTGTAATTTCATGATTTAAAAAAAACATACCTATACTTGAGTTTCATTTTTTGTTACGTTATGCGTTATGAGGTTTTAATGATTGTGTAAGAATGGTCAGTCACTAACATTGTTGTTTACTTCTATTTATCGATGTGTAGAGAATGATAATCACGGAATTAGTAATCAGCCAAGATATATATTTATTTTATTTTATTTCACGCCTATTAAGGCTTTTACATAATATATAAAAATATTTACGAAATTATACATGAAAATAGTGCAGGAAACTAAAATAAATATAAAGTCAAAATATCACTGAACTTGATCTACACAGCATGTAGGCACAAAACATAAAAAATCCATTTCTGTTTCAGTTGACAAAATTATTATGTGTTAGTCAAATCAAATTAAATACCTTTATTAAAATATTTCACTACTTCATGAAAAAAACTTCAATAGGGTATGCTTATATATTGAAATTGATGTACTAAATATATCAACAACATCGTAGTATTTGTTTCCTAGCTGTTGAATCCGTCGCATAGGAGTGTGATATTGGGACGTTTTTATATAGAATTGCTACAATAATATGGTAGGTAGGTACTGTCTTGTAACCGACAAAACCGACATAACCCATAGCCATAGACTAAATGTATAATACATCAATGCCCATAGCATTTGTATTTTCTGCAAGTTTTCAATATTCTTATTTTTGTTTCTTAAATTAAAAGTAAACGTAATAATATTATGTGCCTAACATATCCGAAGAAGGTGTCGTCCCGTGTCGGGCTCTTTTCTCATTTTCTTTGTCTCAACATGTGCCTTACTTAGGACGATAATAAATGAGAAGTTGGAAATATCATACAATAATAAAAAAAAATAATAATTTTAATCTACACCACATAAGTGAGAACTTTTTAGCAAAATACTAAATTTATCTAAAATGTTTGTTTTACAAATATTAATAAACTGATAAAACTTAGGAATGGTTGTTTCAAAACATTTGAACAATTCTTCAAATTTCAATGTTAATTTTCAAGTTCTGTGAAAGATTTTTTCAAGTTCTGTTATTATTTCAGTTCTGTCAAGCTACTATAATGATATAATAACAGAACTTTCACAGAACCCGAAAATGAACGTTGAAATTTGATGAACTGTTCAAATTTTCCGAAACAGCCCCTCCTCTTCAACTCTTCAATAATAATTATGCATCAGAATGCTTAAATCATTGCAAAAGTATATTTTCCCACGATTTTTCAAGTTTGCCTAATAACTTGAGAACAAATGACACTATAACTCTTTTAATTTATCTAAGACCATTGCTAAAAGAGTAGGTACATATTATTAGAATTATATATAACTGAGATACCCTTTGTACCACTGTTAAATTATATAGTAAAATGCCATAATGCTACAATGCCTTGTGAAATTCATGGTTTTTCAACACTCGGCGTATTATTATTAACCTAAATACATTATATCATTCTTATAAGCAATAAGTATTAGCCTCCATACAAATTGAAAAAAATCATCGGAGCTGCTCCCGGTCGGCAATCAGAAGGGTGCGGGTTCAATTCCCGTCGGCGGCATTTTTTTTTTCAGAAAATTTTTTCAATGTGTGTGATGTTTCAGGCCAATAATTATTGCTTTTAAGAATTTGTTATCCTTTGTGATATGCATACAAACCTTGTCTATGAACATGAAAAAAACATATATCTTTAGTCAATCTTATTTATTACACTCTCATTCTACTGAGAAATCACACGTTTAATTTTAATTGTGAAAACAGGTTTGATTTGCGTTCATTGAAGTGGATTGAAATTAGTACTTGGTACTCGTTATATAATAATGGTAATAAATGATGCCTATTAAAGTCGGTTCTTATTGATAAATAGTGTGAAAATTACGCAAGGTGTTGCTAATCCAATAATTATCGACGTATGATAATTCTGTGGTCACCGCTACAGATAAATCTTGGAAATGACGCCCAATATTAACTCTGTCAAAGTAATGACGGTAAAAGGGAATAACTGAAAAGAGGCGTCATAAAACATAAAACAATATATGGAGAAATTATAACCCACGAGAAGTGGATGATTTATTTATATTGTCCTTGCATGTAGTTAATTTAGGACCGTCAACGTGGCAGACCAAGTTCCTTGATTCTGCACCCAGAGGGCGCGAGTTCAACACATAAGTGGGCAAATAAACATGCAAAACCTACATGGGTACAAGTAAATCATTTGAAAGAGAGCCTTTCTTGTGTAGTGGTGTACTGTATGGATAACAATAATAATTAAAATTGTTTTCGTTCTGAAGCTGAAGAAAGAAACTCAAAATCATAAAATGAAGATTATCGAAGGCTGACGAATCGCGAGTCAAAATATAAACGTCGCGTCGCAAGTATCTTTGGGCATTTTCGGGGTAAGACGAGATTGCTGCCGGGTGTCACAAACTATGTAGTCCGAAAAACTTATTTGAAACTTTCGATACCTTCGATATGCACAAATACATTAAAACATATCCCCTTTATAATAAGACCACCATAATATGAAAGCGAAACTTGAGCCACATATTATGTCCAAATTCCCGATCTGAAAATATAGGTACATTCTTAACTTAATTAACTTAACCTCATTTTTTCATTTTTAGCTCCTGGGATACCATAATCTCACTGGATCCGAGCAGTTGGAACACCTATTTGTTTTGTTTTTGAATCTTTATTTAGATGTATGCAAATTTTTTCATACATCTAGTAGGAAAATATAAAAAATACAAGAAATAACAATTACATTTGAAAAGAAAAAGATAAATACACAAAATTATATTATATAAGATATCTAGGTGACTAAAATAATATTGGTGAGCTCAACAATCAAAAATTATTTTTCACATATAAAGCACATGTCCTACGAAAAGTGCTAAGGCTTGGGGCTTCCTTTATGACATTTGGTAGGTTATTATAAAGTTTTTGCCCTTTATAAAACGCGCTGTTTTGTGTGCATGAAAGTTTAGTTTTGGGAAGCCTAAAATCTCTGCGTCTTCTCGTAGGATAATTGTGAACATTTTCATGGTACATAACATTTTTTTGCAGATAATTTGGGAGCATATTATTTTGAAGTTTATACATCATTGTTAACGTATTATATATTATATGTTGTTTGGTTGTCATCATATTTAAATTTTGTAACATAATTTTAACTCTAGTAAAAATGTTGCATTTTAAAATCATCCTCATCCCCCTATTTTGTATAACCTGGAGTTTATTATTTTGGGCTTCGTTACATAAGAATAAAACACTAGAACAATAATTTAAATGCGGAGTAACAATAGAATTGTAAACAAGGCGCGTTGTCTTTAGATCCAAGTTATTTCTGATCCTTTTTAGGAATCCAACTTTTTTAGCAATTTTCTTTGTTATGTATTCTAAGTGTTCATCAAATTTTAATTTTTCATCTAATATTACACCCAGATATTTAATACTACTCACCCTTTCTATGTTTACGTTATCAATTTTTAGTATTGCCTGCTCGTTTCCCCCTACACTATCCACAATTAAAAACTTTGTTTTCATAACATTCAATTTTAGTTTGTTTTGGTTTAACCAAAGTGTTACACAATTTAAGTCAATTTGTATTTTTTCAATGGCGTCCTGTAAATTTTCACTGGCTATGTATAACAATGTATCATCAGCAAAGAGTTTAATTGCACAATGCTTTAACACTTTGATAATATCATTCATGTATATAATGAACAACAGTGGACCTAATACAGAACCCTGCGGAACGCCTTTATTAGTGTGATGTGGTTCAGATGTTATACCATCATATTTTGTTACTTGCGTTCTTTCTGATAGGTAATCAACGAACCATTTAGATTCTTTACCATTAATTCCAATATTACTTAATTTCTTGATTAATCTATCTCTGTCGATTGTTTCAAATGCTCGTTTTAAGTCTAGAAATACTGCAATAATTTTGCTTTTTTTATCTCGAAAATTTTTCCACTCGTCTATTACATAATTAATAGCAGTTTCACAAGAACATTTTTTTCTAAAACCAGATTGTTGTCGAACTAATATCTGTTTGGCCTCAATGTATTCATTTAACTGTTCCTTTACAATGTATTCCAGTACTTGTTCATATTTGGGTAAACAATTGATGGGTCTAAAGTCGTCAAATTTTTTTGGGTTGTCAATTTTCGGAATAGGAGTTATTACAGATGTCTTCCAAGTTTTGGGAAATACTCCACTATTTAAAGATTCATTGATAATTTGGACCATCGATTCGCCAATAATATTTATAGAGTCTTTGAGTATCTTTATTGTAATACCATCTGGGGATTCCTTAGACTTCATATTACTCAAAACTCTCTTTAAGTATGGTAAATCTATATTTTTAAACTTAAATTCTTCATCGGTGCATACAAGCTCGTCTATTTGGTTCTCAGGATGTTGTGGAATACTTTCAATTATAAGATCTATGCTCGAAATAAAATGCTCGTTAAATTTAGTCGCTATCTTCTCTACGTCTTCTTCAGTTCCATCTGGGAAATCAATTGACTTTACAACTTCTTTTTGTTTACCCTTAATAATTTCTTTTAGTGTTATCCAAAGTTTTCTTGGTTCATTCTGTTGTGATTCTAATTTTTGTTTATAAAAATCGCATTTATGTTGTTTAATTTGTTTGTCGTATCACATAGAAAATATCACGTTGCAAATAACGATGCTGACATAATTTAATTTGATCATTTATTAAATGAATAAAATTGAATCAATCTGGTATCAGAGGAATCTTGGTTTGTTTTAAGTTGTAACTACAGTTTTTTTCCATTGCTTTGAACAACTTCATAAATGTTTCGAATATTTTCGCGTCGATTCACATTCCAGTTCGGTTGCATCACCAGATCTCCGAGCACGGTACTTTATTTTATTTTACCGCGGGTTACTCAAATTGCGTTGTTTTTATTTATTGTTGACTACAAACAAGTTTTGTACGCCCATAAATACATAGGCATCCTGTTGAGTAATCGTCTTTATACATCTAATTGAATACGGGTGACTAACTCGTTCCTGTCCAAGGTTCAAAAATTAATGTTTAACCTCTCTGTCATCTGGAATAGTGACTTCATAGAGTGTATTTACGCTTTTAAATAAACATAAACAAAAAAATTTTGAAATATAAAATTTTGAAATCAAACCTAAATGTTTTAAGAATGGTTCTCCTTAGGTTATATCGTTTAAAAACTGAAATAAAAACACTGATAACGAAAAAAAAATTTACGAAACAGATGTATTATAAACATTACTGTAATCTTACTTTTTTATCGATTCAAATGAAAAAATTCTGAAATTTCAGATTATTTTTTTTTCAAATTGCGGTCGGAACCCTTGGTTTCATATTTAATTCTTCTTTGGTTAAATTCTGGATTTTAACATAAAGCTTGGTATTTTTACTTTCTAACATAACGTATATTAATAAGAAATTGCCTTCCCCATTGACGGACATTTGACATTAAAAAAATCAATGCTTTTTGTGTTACATTTGAAATAACATTAAAACGTTTTTATTTTCATTTTTCGAATATTATTTCTCCTACAGGTAGGTTTTTACTTTTTGTTGATACAATGAATGAATTAACGTCTACTTAATTACTTTTTTACACAACTTTATTGTTTACATGTTTTATGTTTTAAGAACTATGTTTTCTTCATCAGGACAGGTCGAATACTCGTAAATATACTAAGGTTAAAAATACCTAATTCAGCAGACGAGTTGATGATGGAATGGAAGGGATAGGAGTGGGGGAAGATGAAATATTATTTTCAATTTATTTTTATTCTTGAAAAAAAACACAATAATTAATGTTTTTTTTATGTTGAGGAATAAATTTTCCATAACGATTTAAAATGTGCTATTTTCGATTTGCCGCCAAAACGACAGGTTCGTTTTTATTCGTGAATACGGCAGTGTTGACTGTTGACGCCAAGCCGGGCGACATTGGTGACAGCCGTCATAACGACGTTTCAGAAAGTACGGTTTTAGATCGTTTTTGGAATAAATAATTATGATTGAAAATATGACAAATACGTATTTTTATAATCATAATCAGAAAAAAAACTTTGAATCATTTTTAATAGTATTCATAGTTTGTGAGAATACCCCACTAGGGAATTCCTCCCTCATCAATTCAACAGGAAATTCTTCGGCCGATTTGGAATTGCCGCTCTTTCCCACCACCCGCTAACCACTCTCCCAATGTTAATTTGGAATTGCCGCTCTTTCCCACCACCCGCTAACCACTCTCCCAATGTTAATTTGGATTTGCCGCTCTTTCCCACCATCCAATGTAAATCTATATTTAACTTTGGTATACGACTTATGAAGAGAACATTGTTCTCAAAACATGTACATTTTGTATCCAATTAAATGATGTAAACAAACTATATATACAAATTACATTTGATCTTAATTCATATTTATTTTTATTTTACTTTTTTTTTACATACCCATGTAAATCCCGAATAATATGACTATTTTTTAAAAATTGTTTTATTTGTGAATAACACGTTATTTTTACTCGGCGTAAGCGTACATAGCTCACGTTAGTATTCACCCAACCAACTTTTCAGAGACGTTCTATTTACGAAGTGACTAACACAAAATGCTAATTTATTTAGGATCGCAAAATGCGAGTTACTTTATGCCTACCCTAAGGCGCTCAAGCTCAAAATGTGTGAGGTCCGTTTTATGGCCATTTTTTTCGATAAAAAAGTGATCAAACACCTTACGAACGTTGAATGTATAAGGACAAAGCGTCAATTAGGAAAAAAAGAAAAGATTTTAATATTCCATGGACCCATATCTATGGAAATGAAACGTCCTTCTGCAGCAATGGCTTAAATTAATTGGATTTTTTTGTCAATGCAGAATGGTGTTTTCCTTTGCAGTGGGCGATTGGGCTCGGCTCGGACGTGGGTGGAGGCTGGTGGGCACGTCTCATTCCCCGCTAGCAAAGTAAATAGAAGTCAAATCTCGCCCATAATCAAAAATGAGCAAGGCCTTCAATAAAACTGACGAGGATTTCCTATACTTTTTTATGAAATGCCCTATTGCTAAAAACTTAAAAGTTCGGTAACTTGGTTCAGCAAGAAATTGGAAATGTAATCACGAATGTAGATAAAAAGGAACATATTTATCATATGATTGCGAAAAGAGTTATTTTTGACAATGTGCCAGAAAACTTGGGTCCGATTTAACAATATTATGAATTAGCATTTGTTGTATTTGATTGCAGATGATTCTAGTAACTTTAGCCTCAAGTTACCGAGGAACTGCGGTGTTCCCCCGTACAAAACAAAAACAAATAATTTGAAACAGATTCAAAAACTGTTTTCAGAAATAAATTATGAAAGTAATCATTACATCTTGATTGACTAATACTAGTAGTTACAAGTTCGTGGATTACCGTAACGAAATAATAACGCACTCGATGCGAATGATTCATTCCACAGAACCAATTAAGTAAGTAATAATTAACTGCATTATTTATTAGCACGCATTAGTAATAATTAAAAATGCATAGCGCAATATTTCACTATTACGATACAGATAGGTAAGTACTTGTCGGTAACCGTACAACTCAACACAATGACAATTCCACACACCCTTAAAAAGTGATATTAAATCATGAAAAGTGATGAAACAAAAACTACGTTAAATTAGTTACGTAGGTAACAATGCAAGGTAATAATACAAGCATTAAGATAAACGCGCAGTGATTGCACAACTATTTTGAATAATGACTGATATCCCACCAACCTATACCTACGTGAATACGGACAAAAATTACTGATGTGAAATATTGTTAATATATTAAAAATCTGGTCAAAAAGCTGAAAGAAATATACATTTATATGGTGAAAAAGACTGAAATCAGGAACTTATCTGCTCTGTTTGAAGTGGTTTTATCCTTCGACAGTAATAACCATTAATTACAAGGGTTCAAGTGGATTCACCCCTCACGTAATGCGCGGAGCAAGTATCCAAAGATGAAGTTCTTTTGGTGTTACTTAAAACCTTAGAGTAATAATATTATTACTCTAAGCTTAAAACACTCCGATATTCGATAGAAATAATATGTTCTCAGAGGTAAATTGCACAACAAACAATCGTTTCAAGATTGAAAACCGAATCTATTAATTGAAATGTGTATTCTGATAAACGTTTAGCTCGATTGAACGTAACCTAACGCGGTTATTCACAAAAACCCAGGAGGTAGACGATATTTTACTAAACGGACACAAAAAAAAACTTCTCTATAATAAAATTACATTTTTGTATCCAACACTGGACTAATGATGAGGACATTTTGTAAATGGATTGACGACCTTAATTATTTTGTATCCAACACTGGACTAATGATGAGGACATTTTGTAAATGGATTGACGACCTTACTTATTTTGTATCCAACACTGGACTAATGATGAGGACATTTTGTAAATGGATTGACGACCTTAATTATTTTGTATCCAACACTGGACTAATGATGAGGACATTTGGTAAATGGATTGACCACCTTAATTATTTTGTATCCAACACTGGACTAATGATGAGGACATTTTGTAAATGGATTGATGACCTTAATTATTTTGTATCCAACACTGGACTAATGATGAGGACATTTTGTAAATGGATTGACGATCTTAATTATTTTGTATCCAACACTGGACTAATGATGAGGACATTTTGTAAATGGATTGACGACCTTACTAATTTTGTATCCAACACTGGACTAATGATGAGGACATTTTGTAAATGGATTGACGACCTTACTTATTTTGTATCCAACACTGGAATAATGATGAGGACATTTTTTAAATGGATTGACGACCTTACTTATTTTGTATCCAACACTGGACTAATGATGAGGACATTTTGTAAATGGATTGACGACCTTACTTATTTTGCTTCCATCAACGTGTTTTTCGTTATCACTTTATTAAATGTTCCAAATTTAATGTCGTACTCTCTCTCATGGATTAATTAATTTTTTGGATGAATGTAATATAGGTAGGTACTTGCTGAAGACCCCGGCGTTACCCTGGTTTTACGGATTTTTTTTAGAAATTAGATGTAGACAGTAATTTTCCTCTTACTTTGAACATTGTTTCATAGAATTCATTAAATTTCAACGTTCATTTTCGAGTTTCGTGAAAGTCCTATTCAAGCTCTATTATTATATCATTACAGACCAGTTACTTGACAGAACTTAATAACAGAACACGAAAAGAACTTTCACAGAACTTAAAAATTAACTTTGAAATTTGAAGAATTGGTCTAATTCTCTGAAACATCCCGACCTTTGAGTGCAAAGTTTCATCAAGAAGTATTAACATTCTGCTCTAAGGGGTTGAAAAAGGGGGTGGGGTGGTTTTTCGAAATATCATCTATCATGACAGTGACCTTCCTCTGTTTTGACGGTCAAGTGTGCCAAATTTCATCAATCTCGTCATAAACTGAATGTTTATTTAAAAACCAAACCCACACCGGGTTAATCTATATATATTTTATAATAATATGTATGTAGATAATTACAATAACAGTAATATTATGTATAATATAGTTGTCTCTTAGTTTGGGAACCCTCTGCCGACCTTGCGCGTTCCCGGCACAGCTGTAACCCCTCCCGTCCCCCGGCTTCTCGTTAGTTAGTTCCCATCACAACATGTAAATACATAGGTATGTTCATGTTGTGCCGTTTTGTGCGTTGTACGACAAACACAACAGGTGACTGACCCGGTTCCTACCTTTGTTCCCCCGGCTGAGCCGAGCCTCCTTTCAGATTTATTGGGTAGGTACCCAATTCCTCTCCAAACCATAAAATCTTTCAAATTTAAATTTTATGAAAACCAAATAATAACATCATAAACTAAAAAAAATTTACCGTATTGAAAATATGTCTGAAGCGATGGTGATACGTATGTTGCCTATATACGAAATTTAAGGAGTCTCGCTTCAGAATTTCTTTCAGAACAAAACATATTATATTGATATATTCGCAAAACAAAATGTGAAACCACAAAAATGAAAAAAAGGTTAGGATAACTGACACAATAATATAAATCTGTAAGTTATATTTTTTTATTATTTCAGTGAGGCACGAAGACATCTGGCGGCAAATATATTTACTAACAATAACATTTGTACCAAAATCTTGAGGTGTGAGTCTTGGATATCCCAGAGCGCTTATTTTCCTAGACTGCTTTCCAGCCGGCAGAGACATCTATGAGGAAAATTTATGAACTTTAAGGAACTATGATAAAATATTATTTCATCTCTTTTTGATCAGGAATTTTCTTTACCGCCGGTAGAGTAATCTCGGAGGATTTATAAAAAAAAACGAATAAAGTTCCGAACGCAAGAACATTCCCGTATTCCTTACTGCCATCTGTGGTACTATATGGAAAAATAATCCGGAGTATTTCTGTATTCTATTTCAGAATTTTGAAAGAGTTGAGTGGAAGATTTCATAGATAGGGGAAATAAGCTTTGTCTTTGAACAGTTTGAAGTTCTGTTTCATCAATAATACAAATAAGTTTTCTGATAAACGCGCAGTGATTGCACAATTATTTTGAATAGTGACTGATATCTTACCAACCTATACGTGTACACTTATTTAACGTTCAGTAGTAAATAATATATTTTTCTTATAGCACCTCCTCACAGTGAGGTGATTTTTCACAATAACGCCGCAATACAAATTATATATTTTTTTGTAGTTATTATATATTGCACAATAATACCATTAACATTTGTTATATGTACATACACATTTTAGAAACCAGTACTTTGAGATGAATTATCATTTGATAATAAAAATACAATAATTATCCATTTGAAATAAAGGGTGTACGGGGGTAAAGTGCACTAACTTCGGAAGGTAATTCTACATGATAGTAGAAGTAATACATAAAAACTACCAGTTAAAAACCCGCTCCGCAGGTTTTTTCTGCTAGGCCCTGCGGGCGGCTCTTGCTTGGGCTTCGCCCATTTTTAGTGATATTAACAACAGTTACATTCAATAGATAGATATTAGGACATTCACAGAGAGAGGGTAAGTATATATATTGTTAAAACACGGAACAGGAAGGAGTTAATTAATAATAACATGCTAAATTTACGCTTAATAAGAATGACAGTTGTTTGAATAAATGAAATTTTACGTATTTGTGATGGATTATTTCAAATTAAACACTATTATTGACTACATGTCTACAACTGATATTAACTGTTATCTTAGGTACCTAATATAATTAGCTCATAGGAGACTTGCAGTGCTTAAATATGTGTTACAACCGTCAATGTCTATAAGTTGAATCAATATCGTTTAGTTTGTCACAATTAAAGATAGTTAAAACAAAGTTGACTTAAATAATAGATTATTACATATTGATTAATTGTACCCGTGTTTATGAATAAAAGGAGGGGAATTGTGCGATGAGATTAGCAGTCGGTTTAATTAAAAGGTGTTAATTTTACTCCAACTGGTGGTAATTCTTTACCTAAAACTGTTACTGTATCTAATAAAGTTTAAAGTTAGATTATATATACAACATCATCAGGAGAGTAAAAAATTATATATAAAGGTAGATTATTACAATATAGCGCCCCTGAGGTGATATCTCACAAAAGCGGCGCTATACAAATTGTCCAATAAATGAATAAATATAATGTTTACATTTTATTGTGTATACACCGAAGTCAAAAATTAAATATAGATTGCAATTGGGAAAGAAGAAGTGGAAGGAGGAGTAAGTAGGCTGGGTTTATAATAATTAGGAATTACAATATCGTTAGACGGGAAAGACCAGTTGAGTGGGAAAATATTTAAAAGAGAGTTTATAAAAAAATTCTTGTTAATTATATCTGCTTTTATATTAACATGTTTCCTCATTTCTAAAATTTCAAAATTATTTATAGTGAAGTATTTTAAGACCTGAAAAAAACAAATAGCATATAACCATAAAATAATATATTCATAAGACAAATAGCATTTAATAACGGTTATTCTAATAAATTGATAGTTGAAATACTAAATAAAAAAATTAAACATATTCTCTTCAAACGGTCTTTCTAAAGATAGAAATAAACAATGGCGTAGAATTCTGTTTGTGGATAACGATACTTCTAAAATTATATATAAAAACAATCCTGGTACTATTCAACTGGCGTTTTACACTAATAACAATGAAGAAATATATTCTTTATAATTAAGATAGCAAAATTCAAACAAAAAAATCAGGAGTTTAAAAACTCAATTGGGATGATTGTAATTTCATTTACAAAGGTAGAACCAATAGAAACTTTGAAGTCAGAATTAAAGAATATTGCAGGGCTCTAAATGGAAATAGTGAATCTGAGTTTTCAAATCATCTTTTGAATAATGATCACACTTTCGATAAAAAAATTCAGGTCTTAAAATACTCACTCAGGATATAAAGCACCGCAAATAAATAATTTTGAAATTTTAGAAATTAGAAAACATGTCAATATAAAATCAGTTATAATTAATAAACAAAAAAAATATAAATAATAATGAAAAATGCCATTACAAAGTGATAAGCTTCCAGAAGAAATCTTCTTATTAAACTTATCAGATAACTTTTTTCGAAATTCCAATGTTTATTTTCTGAACAAAAATATTTTATCCATAGAAGAATATTTATTTTCCCATACAAATAATTAAAAAATTTTCATCCTAAATCAACCTTAACACGTTGGAATTTCTAAAAAAGTTATTTTTCTTTTTTACTTGTATTATCATGTAGAATCACCCCCCTCGAAGTTAGCGCACTTTACCCCCGGAAATCCTGTATATAACGTGTTTAATGTAATCCAATATTAATTTTACTTTTAAATCATAGTCACATTATCATACTAGGCCAAAAAGAGATTTTCAAAGATCGGTTTTAGGAGTTAATTTTTTTTACTCCAACACGCAATTTTAATATTTTTGCTCAACTGAGAAGAAGATTAACCAAAATTAATAATTTTATTTTTACATATTTTGCTCGTAGCCATTCCGATGAGTATAAAACTTATTTGATACAAGATAAATAAAATTCTTAGTATCAGTGCCAAATTAATTTATGGGACATGTCTGCAAAACATTCAATGTCTTATGAGGTGTAGACATTTCAACTCTCCTAAACAGAGGCGGATTTGCAGTCTTGGCCGCCCTAGGCCCCAGACCATGTAGCCGCCCCTTTCTCAGTACCCATCATATTGACCAGGAGTATCCAAACTTTTCAGTAAGTTCCTAGGGTCAAAACCGTTTTAATTTTCCTGCCATTATCATTCATGGTTTATGGGGTGAGATTTGTCCAGGTCTTGGCGGCGGATACGTCTGCCCACCTGCTGCGTGGCGGGCCGGATCGAGAGAGACTGGGTGAGGGAGGCCTTTTGACCTTTGCAGCCGGACTATCTTGACCCATCGCCTTGCACCGCAGTTGGAGGGATGTATTCATGTTGTTCATAATTTCTTGTTATCATCTGTGACTTTTTTGCCACGATTGGCCGCCCCTTATATCTGGCCGCCCTAGGCCCGGGCCTACATAGGCCTAAGGGCAAATCCGCCTCTGCTCCTAAAAACGCCTGGTTTGCCGGCACAGAAACTGAAAAAAGTCAAATTGGCTGAATTTATCATGTGATGAGAAAATTGTAGATTCTCGTTTTCACTGTTTTTATAATATGCAATTGCTCATTTATTTTTATTTATAGGTATGCATAATATTATCAGAATAGTATGTATGAGACGATGAATGAATGTGAATGAGGCAAGGAGTGTGTGCCAAGCTCGAGTTGGTTGGCGGTTCGTCCTCTCTGCCTACCCCTGCAAAAAATGGCGAGATTGTTACTTTGTTATAATCTTAAAACAACTTAATTAATAAAACTCAATTGGTTTATCGCACATTCGTTACACAATGTAATTATTATATTAGTTAACTGTTTGATTACTAAATATAATAAATAAAGTATACTTAGTAAAATACAGATAACAATTTTAATGTTCTCCAATTTAATAAAAAGTATTGTTATATTTATCTATATAGATAAAAATGTAAATTTTCGTTTGTTCAAAATATTTCTTCTTTAAGACTGAGCCACAGCAACGCGTGGCGGGGTACAGCTAGTTATAAAGATATTTTATTTTTAAAAATTCTATTATGTTATTGTTTATTAACAATTAATTTAAAAAAAATTATATTCATAGTTTCACCTTCCGAAATCATTGCCAAAATGGGGTGAAGTTACTGACAGACGAATTATTTATATCATTTCTGGATATTTATAGTGAAAAGATTTCAGAATAAATATTTAACATAACAATTAATAGGTTTAAAAAACTCAAAAGTTAGGTTAAAAGAGCAATTAACAAAAAATATTTAAGAAGTTAACAAAAATAATCTTTCTTTTGATGAACACAAAAAATCATGGCTATATTTGCCGGTCTCGAACATTTTAGAATTAAACGAACCAAATCAAATATTAAAATTGGGCATATTATTATGTTCGTTTAGTAAAAAAATATAAAAAAACAGGTTATCCATAGGAAAATTTAAAACCATTGGCGTCGCGTCGCGTCGGGACGTTTTCCCGCAGCACCGGGTCAATCCCCTTTTGCATAATGGGGTTGACAGATTACTCTGTAGACATCATGGCTTGGCCTATTTCAGCATACCATATACATTCCCATTGGAATTGTATGGCGAGCGATATGATGAAATAGGCCAAGCCAAGAGAATATAGCGTGGTCTGTCACAGGCTTACGACTTATTATTTATTGTAGGTACTTACAACCATAATATTATCTGGATTGAAGGTAACATTCTCTTCCAGGCGTGTTCTTACAGGATTTTTTCTCCATCTGGGTCCATCCCTCGTGTCCGGGAATCAAGCGGCAATTTGTTTCCGAACTTAATATTTGTTTAATTACAAATAACATACTCCTTTTAACCTTCGTTGATATTCCTTGCAAAACCCGGCTTCAGTCTCGCCAAAAAAATGTGCCCGCCCGCAAACGACCAAATTCACGTCCATCGCCATCTTTGCTTCACCTCCGCTCCTTTCACCTCAGCCGGTAAACTTGCCATAGAAAAAATGTCGCATCCACATTTTTCGAAGTAACTACGTTACACTTTATTATTTAATACATATAATTAATTAATTTGTTTATCGCCATTTTTGTGAAAAATCACCTCAAGGACGCAGTACAAATATGTGATATATGTATAATAATAATAATAATAATACCTGGATGACTTTTATAGCGCCGTTTTTGTGCAAAAACACCTCAAGGGCGCGTGTACATATATACTTCCTCTTATTAAATACTTAGTAAAAAAAATAATTTAATCGATAAAATAGACGGTCTCAGTGGTCGAGGGGTAAATCTCTCGACTAGCAAGCCGAAGGTCGCGGGTTCAAATTCAAAGACTTGCGTGCGCAAGTAAATTTTTTGATTTTATTTTTTTTATTTGAGACATAAACAGGACATTTAAAGTACATTCTTGTATAGAATGACATAAATTTATAAACAAATATAAATGTCCCTGGACTAATGTGTCTGCAGTAATCACATTTGCACATTCACTATCAAAACAATATAATTATTTTTTTATACAAAGCTTAAATATTACAGAAATTACAAGACATATTAATTTTGAAAATATGTTTAAATTAGGTAGGTATATAATAGAAAATATCATTACATCAAAAATCAACAAACAATATTTGTTTTTTTTTTTTTTTTAGGTACAGAAATCGTGGAGATATCTAATGAAACAAGTTATATTATTTACGAAAATATCTATGCAAGCATGTGTTTTAGCAATATCGTTGTATTATCGAGACATTCTAGACATAGGATTAAAATAACCAGTGTTATTTATTGTTTTTGTGTTTAATTCGTAGAACTCCATTTAATTTTTTTATAAATTTAATTTAGATTAAATTTGATAATATTATTATTAAGTTCTGCAAGTGTTTTAGTTTTTTATTATTGTGACAGCTGTTTCGGCTTACAAGGCCATTTTCAAACTGTGGTTAGTCCACATTGAGACGACGTTTTTATACTATTTCAAATTTAAATTTTGAAGGTGCATAGGTACATTGATTTATTACTGGTTACACCGATGACATGATCTATTGTTGGTTAAACCAATCTATGTTTTCCCCTCAGTAAATGGTAATGGGTTCTTAATTATTTACTAATGACTTTATTGCTATGAATTATTTGGGTGCATTATACTGCTTGGGTTTTGTGAAAATACTAAGAAGTGGTGAGTAAATTATTTTCCGTACTTTATTAATTAGTGTTAAATTTGGGTCATTCGTTCGTTTATTGATTTCTAATTGTTCAAGTAAATTTAATCTAATGCCCTTTTTTTCTATATGCAATGGTTTAGGACCCTTGTTGTTAAGTGGGGTATGATTATTCACCAAGAGATGTTCTGCGAATTTTGAGGATGTGTTTTTATTATTATAACATCGTATATGTTCTTGGAATCTAGTTGAGAATGCCCTCCCCGTTTGTCCGATGTAAGTGGCGTTACAATCGGCGTGGTCACATTTTAATTCATATATGCCACTGTTGTTGAGTATAGGGATTTTACTTTTAGAGTTTTTAAGGCTTGTTCCTAAATTATTGTTTGTTCGAAAAGCTATATTTAAACCACATTTTTTAATTTCTTTTGCAATTTTTTCAGATATTGGGCCGAGGAATTCGAGACATGCAAATTTTTCTATATTTTTGTTATTTACCGGATATATTAAATTGATTTTATTTTTATATTTCTTATTTTTTATTATTTTTTCAATGTTATTTGCCTCATAGCCGTTATTAATCGCGATCGTTTTTATCGTTTCCTTTTCTTTTACATAAGCTTTATTGTCTAAGGGAATGTTAATGAGTCTATGTACCATTGAATGGTACGCTGATAATTTATGAGACCAAGGATGATTTGAATTTGAATTTATTGTTGTATCTGTAAAAGTTGGTTTTCTAAATATTTCAAAGGTGTGTTTATTATTACTTTTACCAATTGTCAGATCTAAAAAGTTTATTTTACCTTCAATCTCATGTTCAACTGTGAAGCAGATTTTATTATTAACGGTGTTGGCCCAATTAGTAAAGATATCTAACTGTCGGTTGGTACCATTCCAACATATAACATTATGTCCGATACGTAGACGACATCCTTATATGTTGGAATGGTACCAACCGACAGTTAGATATCTTTACTAATTGGGCCAACACCGTTAATAATAAAATCTGCTTCACAGTTGAACATGAGATTGAAGGTAAAATAAACTTTTTAGATCTGACAATTGGTAAAAGTAATAATAAACACACCTTTGAAATATTTAGAAAACCAACTTTTACAGATACAACAATAAATTCAAATTCAAATCATCCTTGGTCTCATAAATTATCAGCGTACCATTCAATGGTACATAGACTCATTAACATTCCCTTAGACAATAAAGCTTATGTAAAAGAAAAGGAAACGATAAAAACGATCGCGATTAATAACGGCTATGAGGCAAATAACATTGAAAAAATAATAAAAAATAAGAAATATAAAAATAAAATCAATTTAATATATCCGGTAAATAACAAAAATATAGAAAAATTTGCATGTCTCGAATTCCTCGGCCCAATATCTGAAAAAATTGCAAAAGAAATTAAAAAATGTGGTTTAAATATAGCTTTTCGAACAAACAATAATTTAGGAACAAGCCTTAAAAACTCTAAAAGTAAAATCCCTATACTCAACAACAGTGGCATATATGAATTAAAATGTGACCACGCCGATTGTAACGCCACTTACATCGGACAAACGGGGAGGGCATTCTCAACTAGATTCCAAGAACATATACGATGTTATAATAATAAAAACACATCCTCAAAATTCGCAGAACATCTCTTGGTGAATAATCATACCCCACTTAACAACAAGGGTCCTAAACCATTGCATATAGAAAAAAAGGGCATTAGATTAAATTTACTTGAACAATTAGAAATCAATAAACGAACGAATGACCCAAATTTAACACTAATTAATAAAGTACGGAAAATAATTTACTCACCACTTCTTAGTATTTTCACAAAACCCAAGCAGTATAATGCACCCAAATAATTCATAGCAATAAAGTCATTAGTAAATAATTAAGAACCCATTACCATTTACTGAGGGGAAAACATAGATTGGTTTAACCAACAATAGATCATGTCATCGGTGTAACCAGTAATAAATCAATGTACCTATGCACCTTCAAAATTTAAATTTGAAATAGTATAAAAACGTCGTCTCAATGTGGACTAACCACAGTTTGAAAATGGCCTTGTAAGCCGAAACAGCTGTCACAATAATAAAAAACTAAAACACTTGCAGAACTTAATAATAATATTATCAAATTTAATCTAAATTAAATTTATAAAAAAAAAAAAAAAAAAAAAAAAAAAAAAAAAAAAAAAAAAAATAACCAGTGTTATTGGTAAAAATTTAGGTCCAAAATATGTTAAGGTTTCTAGTGAATTTGGGCCTGGCGTTTAACTTGATTAGATGGACTATGTTACTATCTACTTGTTTATTCACATTTTTGTAATTTTTTAATCAATTCGATTAATTGGTCGGACATAAGGATGTTCACTAACTTAGTAATTTAATATAAAATTCTAAATGATGTATTTGATAGTCAATAATTGCTTGCATTGATAAACTTTCGGGTTCTACTACGTAATGATAGAAGGGATTTATTTCAGTACAAAAATTCTGGGAATTTATACCATATGTGTTCCCCATTGCCCAGAATACTTATGGAAGGAAATAATTATACCAAGTCAGTGGACAATGTGGACATCTTTAATTTACCACTTAACGAATACAGAATATTGTTAATGACCCAGTTTAGATATGTATAATAAATAATATGTAATTTTTAAAATTCATATTTAAAAGACCAAAAAAATAATTTATAAATAATATATAATTAACATTCCTGATGACGATGACAAATACATGGAGCTTAGCTTAAAAAAATATTTTTCATAAATAATCATAGATCACGATTAACACGACGATGGCCTCACAGGTTAAACGGTACGACCCTTTAACAATTCATTCGGAGTCATCATCGAATTCGTCCAGAGTAATCATAATTATCATCAATTCGTTATCAAATCCGGAAGGTCGCCGGTTCATATCTCCGCGTGCGCAAGTAAATTTTATTCGATTAATTTGTGTTATTTCACAATCACAATTTGATTAAAAATAATATTGCCATGGTGAAAGACCACCATTCAGAATCGAAATGTTGCATGAAATGGCTTTAGCCATTTTTGGTGACCTGTTCTGAATAGCCAGGTACTTCTTCACCTTCCTCTTCTGGCCTCCTTCCCCTTCCCAGTATATTCAGACACCGCATTTCAAATTTCTACGATTTCTTCCTCGATCACTTAACTAGTATTATTACTCGAAACTACGAAAATTATGAATATAATATTATTTAACATGTCATTGGTATGAAAAAAAGTGTTTTTTTGCCACTTAAGTTTAAACGGGACGCTCGTTATAATCTAAACGTTCTTTGATGGAGTTTTTAATAATTTTCCACTAAATTATTATATATATATATATATATATATATATATATAGTAATTTTATTTATATATATATATATCTATCACATGTTTGTATATTAATCAATAATATTATTGCAACTTTCTAGATAAATTGTAATTTAGGTAACTACACAAATATTTACTTTGTCTGAACTAGCGAAGAAAAGTGGAAGATAAGCTGTATGTATTAGCTTCTGCGCTTTATTATCCCTCTCAGACCTGAATAAAAACTGGAACTGATAAAAAACATATTTGATGCTTGATAAACCAAATAAATTTAATAACATTGTAGAATAATTTTTAATTTTTTGGTACAGTTTATTTTTCAATACCTACTTTAGAAGTTATCTAGCTCTGTGTATCTATATAAGCCAACACACCATTCTGATGTGGGATTGTGGATTTTTTTAAACATATCTACAGCTTTATTCCGAGACGGATGAAATTTTTCAAAAAATTTTTTTGTACCTATGTTTTCATTTATTTATAAAAAAATATATATTTTTATATATATATATATATATAAACTTTTTAACAACTTATTTCTATTACATTAAGGACAATTTACAATACATTTAAAGCTTACTCTTTATAGTATTTAGGCATAACCAACGAAAAGCAGCAAGGCTTTTAGGTTAAGTGTTAAATGGTTTATTTCACTTAAATGACAATTCTGGACAAATCATATAAAAAATACAACATTTTCTTAATGTAAAAAATTTACAATAAAATGAAGTAATAAAAAAATACCTTTAAAACTTTCATCCAAAAACCAAAATTAACTGTTCGGAAATTGGCCAACTTAAATAGGGAATTCTCTTCACAGCAAAAAATCACTTATTATTAATTATTCACATGTAGAAACACTTCAGACACAAGAATACATAGTTTTTATAATTTTCAAAAATCATTTATTAAAGTTATAATGACTTTAAAAACAGGCGCGAACGAAATATTTCAATGCAGCTAAAAACGCCCGGTGATTGATCAAGCGTTCAAGGGCGAACGATGACGTCACTGTTGACCGGCTCGAGTAGATCCTGCAAACCGATGGCGGCGGCAGCGGCAAAGGTGTGACGTAGCACTTTTGACGTAGCGGTCAAAATGGCGCATGACCGTTTTCAGAGCCGAAATAGCACGCAATTTTTAAAACAACTACAAAAAATTGAAAATGCATTTAAAAAAAAAGAAAAAAAAGAGGCACATAATAAAATAATTATCTTTATTGAAATAAATTATTTACAAAATGCACGAGAATTCCCTATTGGCCAAAAATATAAACATGTCTTCCGCCCGAATGAGAAGCTATAGTATTCAATGAACTAAGATAGCGCTCAAATTCAGTATTTTTAGTAATTGTAAAACGAAAGTCGCCAATTATTATTCACTTTATATAGGAGGGAAAAAATCAGAAAATCGGTATATATTAAAAAGTATCTATCGTTTTTTTATTTGTTTTTCGCATTACTCTGCTGGAAGGTCCGATTCTGGATGAGAAATGGTCTAATTTTTCACCAATCCTGTCATAGAGAACTTTCTAGTTAAGAATAATAATGGAATTTACATTAACCAAAACACAAATTATGCATAAAATATCAGTCAGTGGTCGTTTTAAATTTTCCCGACAATGTCTTTCAATAAAAAGGTTTCCGGTAAATACGTACGGTAATTAAAAAACATTTGCAGATCTATTATGAAATTAGATTACAATGTATTTAGAGAAAATTGCTTTTAAAATCGAAAATCGGTAGAAAACCTCAAAGGTCCACGTTTTTTCAAAAACTTTTCATTTCGTTTTTCGATTGTTCGTTTATTGATCCGCGCTGCGGTTCTTGTTATATATTTGAAACAAATCGTATTTATTTCAAATTAGCTGTCAAAAATATAGTACTTATATAGTACGTAAAAACAACAATAATTTTATTATCCGAAAGGTTTTGTTTGAAAACCGCTAATATCGGCGCTAATGTCCACTAGTCCGCCTTTTTACCACCGTGTGACGTTATAATCACTCTATCAGTCATCGTTGTGACAATTGACAATTTTTGTGAATCATTTTAACTTTTATTCCTCCTTTCATGGTAAATTCTCCATTATTTTGTAGAAAAAAAAGCAATCGTTGAAATCTTCGTGAAAACTGAAAAAAGATATATAAATACTTAGTATAATAATCTACAACAATAACTTCGCTACGAATTCTGTATTAGAAAGAATACATAGGTTGGGCAATGAACTAAGTGATGTCGCTGATATATTAATTTAAACTTCAATACATTTAAAGCCAAATTAGTCCACCATTTTTTAAATGTAAATAATGTATGAGAAATCATTATATTTTATTTCGATTTTCTATTGTTTGTTTTATACTCTTGTTAAAAATGAAATTTGTAGTTTTTATGTACTTAAAAGCCCGATAGGGCGTCAATAAATAAATAAATAAATAATATTTGCTAAACCTATTCCACACATAAAAGGCGATTAATTTTTTTTTTGAAGAAAAAATAAATCTAAAAATACTGTTAAACCTTGGTACTCAGTTTAAACGCTATCCTGGAAAATAATCCATTTTTGACATTTGAGATTTTCTCCCCAAGGTCTTAAAATTGCATTATAATATCATCATTTTGAAATATCCCATGGCAACATTTGAAAAAATGAATGACTAATCTTTATTTGATATTGTGAAAAATGCCCATATATTATTATCTATATCAATTTGTAGATAGATACGTCATGAGTTCGTGACTCAAAATCAGAGATGTGCAAAATGGAAATGGGTCAAAACTTTTCCATTTGAAAATGCAAAATGCAAAATGGTTTTTAGAAAAGCATTTCAAATGCAAAATACCTATTTTCAAAATGCATTGAAAATGCAAAATGGTTTCTCAGGTCAAACAATTAAAATAATTATACAATTTTTTCATTTAATAATGGACATCAATGTAGAACAAACAAATTACATGATGGTAAATCCAAAAACACCACGACTACAAATTATGAAACCACAAAAAATTTGCGTGGTACTAATGTTGCCAACGTAAAAACAAAGAAACTGCTATCTAACATTTAATATTACAGCGTCATGGCCCCATGTTCAGTATTTTTTGTAATGGTATCACTCAATTGCCAGGGCTCCTACCAGGGAGCAACTTGACAAATGTAAATTATCTCTCATAGCGAGGTTGAGGACCGACTATTTGGGGTTTATGAAAAAAAGATGAGTGGAGATAGTAGGAAGAATCTTGAAAAAAGCATTTAAAATGGAAAATGCATTGAGAAAAGCATTTAAAATGCAAAATGGTTTTTAGAAAAGCATTTAAAATGCAAAATGGAAAATACCCATTTTGCATTTCCATTTGAAATGGATTTATTTGAAATAAAGCACATCTCTGCTCAAAATACATATTATATAGTTCATTGGAAATAACTACACAATCGATGTACTTACGGCAATCAATTATAAATATAAACAAGTAATAACTGATTTAAACATATATTTTTTTTATGAACGTATTGAAGTCGTAAAAATATTTTCAAATACATATTTCCCATACATATTATTTTCAATTGACGTAAATAAAGTAAACGTTTTGTTTACACAGGAAAAGAAGAATCCCAATATTCTGGAAGGAAGGAGAATAGAAGACATAATTTTTTTTAAATCAATTAAATAGAATTTCGCAGCACGACACTCTTTATTATTGTAATTATCTAACTTGGAGAGAGTTGAAGAGAAGCAATTAGGAATAATAGGCTTCTGACTAGAGAAGAGCTTTGCTTTGCTTTATGGCTTGTACGGAATTATAGTTATTGGTCGTTCTTAAGAGGAATTGCTGCGCGGCCTTCATCATACAAAAATTAAAATTGGATTTCAGGCCAAAATACTTATCTAAACTGCATAATTATATTTTTAATCAATAGGTACAGCAAATATCTAGTACGGATATGTACTCTTTTATTTATTTGTGTTTTGAATAAGAAAATATGAGCCATTAAAGCCAACTTTGACATTTTTTTGTGAGTTAATGATAATTATTAAAAAAATAATTTTTGGACTAAAATTTAGAGTAAAGATATAAAACATAACGAGTCAAGTCCCTGGATAGAAATGAAGAACTCAATTTTTCAGGCATTGAACAAATGAGTTTTTCTAATATATCAGTTGAATTGTTAACTAAAATTATTAAAAATAACCATATTTGGAAAGCCACGGTTTGCGATTGGATACATAATTTTTGGTACAAACGTCTGACTACTTTACATCCTCTTTTGGCGAACAACCTTCAAAATTTGTCAAACAACCTCAAAATTTTCTAACTAAGGTCATTATATTTTATCGGATACATAATAAATATGTAATGTATACCAACTTAAAAATATATATGTTACCTAAAAGCGAAAATATTAATAATCCCTCTCAGTATAGACCCATTACATGTTTACCGACAATATACATTCATTAAGATGAATTTTTTTTTTATCTGAACAACAAAAAGGTTGTCGCAGAAAACATATGGGATGTAAAAAACATCTGATAGTATTATTACGCTATCGTCTGGACGGTTTCGGCCCTCTGATTGGTCGAATTCAAATCTGGAGTTGTTCCCTATTGGCCGACAGAGCGTATAAGAGCGATATACAAATACTTAAATACTTAAATATTTAAATACGTACAATTTTATCTATTCAAGCAACGGACATTATTTACGTAAAACTACCGTTTTAATACGCATTTACAAATAAAACAAACATTTGATACAACTTAATGACAATAAATAACTACTCTTTGCATTTACGATTTTAAAAAATATTGATATTTAATATTATTTACGTAAATAATAATTTCGCACCATTCTGACAGAACAACGATATGAAGTTCGCGCATAATACGCGTTTGTTTGTAGGAAATGTAGGCACTGCCAACCCAATAAAAAAACATGAAACAAATCGGAAATCGGAAGCTAGAAAGGCTTCGTTGATTGTAAAATTAGCCAAAAAATTTCTAATCTGACGTGTTATTATATGTATAATAAAACAATCATTTTGCCAGGTATATAATAATTAAGGTAATTATTTATTTACCTTTACCCATTTAGGCAATTATTCGGGAGAGGTAAAGTTTTACCCAAACAACTGTCATTCTTGAGATTTTCACGGCCAAAAGTATTTTTGTTATTTGTTTTTGGGGTCTTATGCCTGATGATGGACACTGCAATGCTGTCCGAAACGTTGGCTAAAGAAGGAGTTAGCGCAACACGGCATAACACCCCAAAAACAAATAACAAAAAAAACTGTCATTCTTATCATGCCTAAATTGAACATTTTATTATGCATTAACTCCTTCCTATTCCGTGTTTTAACAATATATACTCACCCTCTCTCTATGAATGACCTAATATTTACCTATTAAATGTAACGGTTGTTAGTATCACTTAAGCTGGTCGAAGCCCAACCAAGTGCAGCCCGCAGGGCCTAGCAGCAAAAAACCCGCGGAGCGGGTTTTTGACTGCTAGTTAGTTATTGATTCTGTAATTCTAAAACAGATTCAAACTCGAAAACGTAATTTACATACTTGCTATATTCTCGTAGACTATCAAAAGGCTTTCGATAGTGTACCGCACTCGTGGCTGATCAAAGTATTAAATATATATTAAATTAACCCCATTATTATTAGCTTTTTGGAAAATATTATGTCCTTTTGGAATACCAATTTACTTATCAATTTAAAAGGTAAGAAAATAGTAATACCGGGCATTTCAATTAAAAGAGGGATTTTTCAAGAACACTCATTGAGTCCTATTTGGTTTTGCTTAGCATTGAATCCTCTATCTAAAATGTTAATTAAAAGCAGGTTTGGAATAAAATTAAAAATTATTTATGTATGATATAAAATTATTATCGAAATCTCAACAAAATTTATAGAAAATGATCGAGGTAGTTAAAAACTTTTCAGATGATATCAAAATCACTTTTGGTTTAGATAAATGTAGAACGATCCATATAGAAGAAATGCAAAATTCTAGATGGGGAAGAAAGTATATTAAGAAATTTCCAAATTACTAGTTTGAATTTAGATCGTTATTACGAAAGATTTTTTAAATATTTATGTTGAGGGATCAGTAGGATTTATAAGCCCTGTTAGGAGTTCTACCGAGCCGAACCCTCTGATATGAAAATATCTGGAGTCGCTGGGTTATTTTCCCATTTGATCTCTGGTGAGTTGACATGTTGTTCTTGTATTGTTTTGTATTTATTTTGCTTATATAATGCACTTGCATAATGTGAATTGACTAGATGATCATTTGTAGAAAGTGTGTGGAAGGGTTTAGTTTTTCCTATGGGGAAGATTTAACCAGGACATAAAGTCGGAAAAATTATTAAAAAAATATATTTATAAATAAAAATCGTAAGAAAGCAGTTTTTTGGTAGAAATTTAAAATTTTTACACGATAAATTTTTGTTCCCACGTAAATCGTTTCGTTTTAAAAACATCAAAATAGTTCACAGAAAAAGGGCGCGCAATCCTAGCCTAGTGTTTTCATAGGTATATTTATTCGCAATTTGGGGGATACGGCTAACAAAGTTTAGTTTTTCTTCTAAAATGATACCAAGATCTCTCATTTCTGTAACTCTTTCTATTGCTGTTTTGTTCATGGAATATTAAATTAAAACAGGTAATTTTATTCTGTACAAAGTGAAGGTATTGCACTTTTTACATTTAAGAAAAGATTATTTTGTATTCATAAATCTTCAAACTAATATTTAATTGTAGCATTTGACAATGATTTTCATCAGCAAGTTTTTTTGTATGGCTTGATGTCGTCAGCAAAGAGCAATACTTCGACATATTCGAAGAAAATTGTTTTATCATTTGAAATTGAGACATAAAACCGGACCAAGGCGATAGTGAAGATTTTTTTTTAACGAATAGTTTAGAATTTGATAAATAACTACTTAAACATTTTAGCATATTATCTCTTATTCCTAGGGCATGTAGTTTTTGGATTAGTTGCTTATGGGATATTTTGTCAAATTCCTTCGAAGAGTCCGTATATATGCAGTCGACTTCTTTATTTTTTGCAAAAGATTCCAATATGAATGAAGTTTTAAAATATTTGTTATGTTAGTTGCGGTTGATCTATCTTTGATAGAACCGTGTTGTTTTTAGTCAATTAATTGGTTGATAAAATAACTGTATTTGCCCTAAATGCCCTAATAGGAAATCTTAAAAATATTCTCTACAATCGGTTTTCAACAAATTTCATCGGTTTTATTGAATTGAGAGCCGGTAATGAAGGAAAATCAGTTCGAATGTTTCGACATGAATAAAGAAGCAGACGATATAAAAATAAATCTAAAAATTAAGTTAATTATTCAAAAGAAACCCTTAAAAATGGAAGTATACAGTTTGTAAACTTTTCCCTGAGAAAGACACTGAAAAGTTGAACCCGCATTTCCATGGGGCTCTTCTGAAAGCCAACCCCTTCCTTTCGGCAGCCGCCGATCCATTGCCAATTGTCAGGGCGGTCCCTTGCCAACTGTCAAGGCGGTTCATAGACAACACATTTAGGGCGGGACATAGACAGCTTCTCCCGCCCTAAGCGTCCTGGTAGGGGGATCAACTGCTCCATCCTCACCCGATTCCCAACCACTACTTTTTACAAAAAATTCAAACCAAAACTCCGACCGAAAAAAATACTCTAACTATTTTTTGTACTTTTTCATTCGTTGGAGTAATTTGTTAGTACCTTGGTGGTTACATTGTGGCTTCGGGACTGGTTTGAACGGAGAGGGGGAACGAATCCCCACCGCTGTCCGCTCGCCAGTTGCTCGTTGCCCGCGGTGCCGGATTGTTGTGTGCGATGTTGCTAGTAGAATCAGCTGTTTGACGTTTATCGCGTAAACATCGCAATCCTCAGGAACCACGCGTACATTGTGAAGTTTCTTCTCGTGTCATTTATTATTTTTTACGCTCTGACCAA
This sequence comes from Hesperophylax consimilis, assembly GCF_061612785.1. NCBI lineage: Eukaryota > Metazoa > Arthropoda > Insecta > Trichoptera > Limnephilidae > Hesperophylax > Hesperophylax consimilis. The sequence continues at coordinate 8,993,706 of NC_142839.1, read as the reverse complement.
CGTGTTTGTTATGTTATTTTTTATTTGTGACTTTTAAATTGAATTGGAATTTTTATTTCCGTGTTTTTTGAGAACTTATTTAGTATTTTTTCATGTTGTTTTGAAGTGTTCGCAGTAAAGTTGTCACTCGCTGTTCAACTTTTGTCGTGACTCGTGTCAGGCTGTCAGGCTGTCAGGTCTCGTGTCAGATTGAGGCTGTGTGTGATAGCGCTGGGCGGCTGTGGAGGGCGCAGTGGGCGGTGGAGCCGGCGTGTCCTTGAGGGCGGAGGGCGGCGTGGCGAGGGCGGGTCCCCCCGCCCCCCCGCCGGACATGTCTCGCCGTAAGCAGAGCAACCCCAAACCTCTCAAACGTAAGTTACCAATGCTCTAAATAACTCTAAATAACATACTCCCTACGACGTCAGTAGTCGGTACCTGAACGTAGGGAAGAGAATCAAGTCAATCAAAACAAGTAGTGTTTGAGTTTCTTGGAATCGTGTCAGCAAATAAAACATTAGTGGTATTCTGTATGTAGTTGTATGGTGGTATATCGTTCGATTGTCTGCAAATTATTGACAATATTACAAGTTTTCGCTTACCTAGAAGAAATATGAAAAACTGCGTTGTGACAAATTTTGAACGTGAAAATAGTTAATATATGAATGCAATTATCATACTGTTATTTGTACTGTAAACAACAACTGGTATAGCTTTCATCCAAGCTCTAATATAGGAAACAATATATATATATATATAAATATACCTACTTATATATTTTATAATTTTTATATATTATATTATCAAAGATACCTACTGATACAAAATATGCAGGCTATGTTAAAAAAAAATGAAAAAGGTGTAATTAATTATTGGAGAAAGAATATTTTTAATGCCAACGGCAAGCATCAAATACATAATTAAAATCACACTAATTAATAAAATAATACAATAGGTGTCAAGCAGCAGAAAAAACTAGATGTTATTGCTTTTTGTGTAAAATATTTTATATTTTCTGGGGTTCAACAATGTTATGCAAATTTTCAAAAAAGGTGGGTACCTAATATCAAAATATCTGTTACCTCGACATTTAGTAATTAAAAAAAATATTATATGATACTGCACAAGAGTTCCAACTGCTCCAACCGTTTGGAGCCAGTGATATAAGGGTATGTTGTGAGGCTGAAGGTTGTGGAGAGGGAAGTTGGGGAAGAACCTGACTTTTTAGATCGGTTCACCAAACAGGGCTAAAAACGCAAGAAACGTGTGCAATTCTGTATTGTGTTCTATCACCAAGGCGATACTGAAAGTAACTTCCAATCTTATAAATAAATATTACAAAACAAATAAATAGAGTAAAAATACCAATATGATTCAAATTAACTACTATGTATTTACAATTAGGCTATTTTGAAAAAAAGAATAGTTTTTTTTAAAGATCTCGGTTTAATTAAAAATATCTACTACTTCTGGTGTTGGTTACCTTTGCTATGTATGCGTGGTATGAGGCAGTTTATAAATTCAGTAAAAGATATATTTAGTTCGTGTGATTCTATAAGGAAAATAAAAGGAAATCAATCGCAATGTAGGGCTGTCAATAAGGGAATTTATGATTTTGTAAAGAAAAATTATAGATACCAATCTTCTGTAAAATTATCTTTAAAATTTGATGAATTGTGAAATAATCCATCCTAAAACATTAAAGGAAAAAAATAATAACAAAGATTAAAGAATTAATTTTTTTCTGCCAATTCACAAGGACGATCGCTCAGCGAGCAGGAATTGCTTCTCACAGTTGAATCAAAGTTACCTGCCAAAATTCAAAACACCTGTGCAGATAGAAATACTTCAATAATTTCAACAAAATAATTATACATTTACTGATATATACTGTCTATGGTCACGTGTAGGAGGGTTACGATATTACCACAAACAAAAGACGACTACGCCGGATAAATACCTAATCATAAATTATAATACTAGTAGGTATACCTTGTCGAATCTGCGATCGGGCATTCACGAGAAGAAGATGAAGTAAATAAAAAAAATTGCGATCTGATAAACCATTTCGGATACAATATCATCACATAGCTTAATCAAACAATGTCTGTACTTAGCACTGTATATTCTGTACCACATCATGGGATGTAATAATCGGCTTGGACCAGTGGACCATCGGGACCATCGGACCCCCCAGGTAAAGGTAACATACACATATTGCCCGTTACCTTCATACCTTGTACCTCGTACCTACCTGCCTTCTCTCGCACTATCTAAATAGAAGTTGATTTATTACCCGGGTTCTATACAAACCGCCTTATCTCCGAATCTCCCAGGCCCACGTTTTATAGAAATTGCACTTTTTTCAGCTCGAATCAAATCTCGTGCGTTGCCCGTTCCTTGTTTGTTTAGCATCTGACTCGATATGTTATTAATTTTAAATGATGTATTAGCATACAACTGCCCATTGTTCAGCGCAAACCCAGTAATTAAAATAAATTGTTGGGTAGTTTTTTAATAGGCGAGTCGGTTATCACAAATCTACACTACACTTGGTGCATCACGTGTTGCCGGGCATATTGTGTCAGAACATTGAACATTGATCAAATCTAACAACGAAATAATATTAACTGTCAGTTGTTATAAAAATACACTTTTTACACTCGTTTCCAGATACATACTATACAGAAATATACATCACCAGAACAAATATTTAATGCCTCATTAATTATCATTTCGATGTTACATTTTTCGCTCATGCAAGAGCCGTCGGCAATTTTTTAATGAATCATGCTTGTATGAATTAATATTTTGCAAACATTGCGCACATTATTGATTGTTAAGTAGTTTAATCAGGCTGGCAATAAATATTGATTAATATTTTATTATTTTTGTTAGTTACTTTCAAGTTATTATCACCGCTCCCCGCCGTTTAGGCGGAGCGGTGATAAATTATTATTAATATTAATGAAACTAAATCACTTTTTAACACCACTTTTGAATCAAAATTATCTTCATTTTTCTAAAATAAAGTTTCTTCGTCTGGATAGACGTATAATGAAAATTAATAAGAATTGACAAATAAATCAGTAGTTATATGTATATTTTGACGGCCTGTGTGGTCGAGGAGTAACTAACTCTCTCGACTCGCTGGTTAAAATTCCGGCGTACGGAAGTAAATTTTAATTGGTTAATTTGTTTTATTTCGCAATTTACTCATTTAAAAAATTAAATATAGAAAATTTGCGGCACTTTCCAGAGTGGAAGATATTCTCAGTATAGTACTGGGTATAGATTATCCAATCTAGGCCGCTCGCAATCGCTGTCAAAACTACGTACATTGGGAGATGTTCTTGAGTTTCGTCGAAGCTACATTTTTCGTCAAAAGTCATTCCACTTCAACAACGAGTGGGTCGAACCACTCATTGTTCGTGTGGAATGACTTCGTCGAGAATCGAGGCCCAGGGTAAGGCCTAAATCAGACCAATAATAATGATAATAACATGGCATTTATATAGCGCAGTTTAGTGTCATTTCACTTCAAGTGCGCTTAACTACTCGTATAACAAACTTTAAAAAAATGGTAATTCAGTATTAATGGTTCTTAAAATTATTCCTACAGTGTGCCTTACCCAATACAGATCTAATATTATAACACTAAATACACTGTTTATACAAAATGATGACAAAACTTAGAATAACAATAACAGCAGGACAGGACAAAACACGAATATTAAAACTAAAACATAACATAAAACAGGAGGCAGTTTGTGCTCAGAAATGAGAATCTTAATATAAAATAAGGAGACAACCGAAACCAAACAATTACCGGAAGTTTTAGAATATTGCTTATTGTAAAATATTGAAAAAAAGTTTAAATTTATAAATGGTAAGATTTTTTAAATAATTTTGTTTAAATGTTTGTTTAAAAGCCCGTTTAAATTCAGCCAAATTCTGGAGATTAGTAAGAGCTGAGGGAAGTCTATTCCAGATGAGAGGGCCTATTACACTAAAAGAACGATCATAGTAAACAGCTCGATTTGACCTAGAAAGTTCGATTAGACGATTACTAACATCTAGATCTGCTGACCGTAGAGTAAGCTGTCTACCATTCAGAATTGAAACGTTGCTTGAAATGGCTTTGGCCATGTTTGCTGACCAGAATTGAAGAGCCAGGTTCTTCCCCACCTTCCTCTTCCCCATCTTCTTCCTCACTCTTGTGCGGTATTCGCATTAAAAAAATACCCATGGACAAAATATTACAATGAAAGGTGATTATTTATGAAATAAGTAAAATTATTATAAAAAATGTAATTATTGTATTTAGCAACTTAACTGTAACTTTTTAAATTAACTCAATAGAATCAAGGATATATGTAAGTACTGACGTCTAAAATAACAACAACAAAAACTATTTTGATTACAGGTGAATATGTCGAAATAAATTTAAGGGATTGCTGTTTTAAAAAATATATTTTGAATCATTAAATATTAAATTAAAATCAAATGGAGGCGTCGAATTGATCAGTGTCCATTAATAGGTAGGTAAGTACTGGATAGGTACGTATATACAAGGAGAAGTATTATTTTTTTTAAATATGATTATACAGTACCTACCTAAATTCACGGTGTTGAATTGATTTAAAAATCACGAGTAATTTATTAATTTGTTTTATTATAGAATATTACTATTATACAGTATAATATGTATGATTTATATATGGCATCTTCAATACTTATAGCACAATTGTCACATTTTGAGGCAATTAACGAATAAAATATTTGATGACTTAGCAATCAATGCTCATTTGAAGGTTTTGAATCAAGAGCCGTGTTATTAAATCTTTGTTTTCTAAATGCTTGCCAAGTGTTTGCAGTCACGCAGCGTGTCTCCTGTCAGCGCTGTCATGTCCTGTCACGGGTCGTGTCACCCCCGCTCAGTGACCAGCGTCCTGCACCCCGAGGGGACATTCAGCTGTCACGGGACTCCCGCCCCCCCCCACACTTATAGATCCTCGGGCATACGTGGCGTTATATCCGCGATGCGGGCCGCATAATATAACCGATACGTTTTGCGGCCATCTTGTCCGATTAAATTAATATATTCCGATTGGAATTCTTGAGCGCTATCGGGTGTGACACACGCGGGCTACAACTTATAAGATAAGTACTGCGAGTTTAGCGGGTAGGTATATACTAGCCATGCCTAGGTCTAAGGAAGAAATAATTTCCTCGGAGACTTAGGTGTACTTACTGTACCTGTGCCAGTAACTCAACACATAGAGCTGTTCAATTAGAGGCGCTAGTGTGTATTCATATCTAGTTGGAGGAAAACTATGGAACACTTTTTTCGCTTCATGTCTCATCTATATATACCGAATACATCAATGACTCAACGAATCTATGTAGGTAAAATTTAATTAAAATTATTTAGTAGTTTAAAAAAAAAGGTCCTACAAAATTATAGATATCTAAAAAAATAATATTAGTAAGAGAAGATAAATTAATGTTATTGATTTTGAACAGGAAAACGAAAGAAGATAATGGTCAAGCTACATTTCAATGCGTTTAACTGCCAATAATTTTTATTATTTATTAGGTAGTATTTTGTTACATGTTTTACATCAACAATAATTTTTACAATTTAAATTTTGTGCAATATTATATTTTTTTAAGCTGGTGCTTGGGCTTCGGAAAAGTGTTCTCGTAAATTTATAAATAAAACTGTACAGTGAGAAAAAGTTTAATACAAGAAAGATTGGATATGTATACAAAAACGTGAATATATATATTTTTTAATTTTCAAAATATATGAATAATTACTAGTGTTTTATAGATACTATTTATATATATCATTAAAAAAATCTTAAAAGAAATCATTCGTGCAAAGCAGTGGCGGCTTAGGGTAGATTGGCACCCGGGGCGGTTTTGTATTGAGCACCCCTACTTAAAATAAAACACCGAATACTAAACATGCTTACGAGACTTTATTTTACTGAAATATTCGATGACATTATCAAAATTTATTTTCCTGTCTCTTTCAATTGATAAAATCGAAAGATTGGTTAGTCGCGCTTGGCTCATTGTGGATCTTAAATAAGATTTTATTAATTTTAACTTTGAAAAGCTTCTTTCACATGAAGCCACCGAAACACAGATTGTCAAAAAAAATCTTAGACACAGCGCTAAACTTGGAACTGACTCAGAATAGCCCCATTTTACAATGAATCTGAGGAGCTCCAATGTAGTCCATTGAACTGCTTCGTGGGCAGAAATGTTGGCGGCTTCTAAATGGCGCCTCAATCGTAATATCTCCAACACGATATCCTCTCCTGAAAATTCATCGTAAATTTTTAATAAATTTGGAACCATTCTACGAAGATCTCCTTCTGGTGATGTTACCAACGTTTTTGTCTGAACAACACTAAATGTAACCAGAATAAAATCCATTGCCCTGTAACGATGGTCTAGTTCTTTGTAAAATCTATCGTGACATTCTAACATTGCTCTCTGCAGCTCGTCTGGTAATGTAAGACCAGCATCTCGGGCCATTTCTCCGGGCATACGTTTACGAAATCTCCTCCTTCCTCTTTTTCCTTCAATCGGAATGTCAAAGTCCTCACATATTTTTGTTGCGTAGCAAATAGCCTTTTCCACTATTTGATTGCGTTGACTTTGAAGAAAAATTTTAAGGGCCTTAATCTTTATTACACACTTTTCTAATGATAGCCCAGATGTTTGAATATACTTTTGCGTCTGATTAACTTCTTCTAGTACTTCACACCAAAATGAAAGATAGCATAGAAAACTGAAGTCACACAAAGCTGGTATGAGTGTTGATGCTGCTTCCCTTGTCTCAACGTTTTCTTTACTGGTGTTGGGATCACACATATCTTCGAGTGTTGATACAAGCTTCTCAAAATTATTCTTCAATGGTTTAACAGCGTCGTGATGAGCACTCCATCTTGTATCTGATAGCCGTTTAACGGACACGCCTACATTTTTCATTAATATTTCCCACCGATGTGTGGATGATGAAAAGAACGTGTAAACTCTTTCTACAGTTCCGAAAAAAGTTAAACTTGAAGAAACGCTACCAAACGAGTGCACTCCACATAGATTAAGCGAATGATTTGCACAAGGCGAAAACAAAGCTTTCGGGTTGCGTTCTTTGATTTTTGCTTGTACACCACCATGAATTCCTGCCATGGTTGCAGCATTATCATATCCTTGGGCTCGACATAGATGTATGTCTAAATTATCACTCCCCAGCTGTGTAAGGATATTTTCAGCAAGATCAACTGCAGTCTTTCCAGCTATAGGGAAAAAACCTAGAAATGATTCCTTCACTTCAACTTGATCGCCTTGAATATGAACATATCTGATCACGTAACTCATCTGATCAACATGTGATATATCTGGAGTACTGTCAAAAATAATTCCAAAATATTTGGCTTTTTTTATGTCGTTCACAATGTTATCTTTCACTTCCTTCCCCAAAAGGTTTATGAACTCATTTTGAATGTTTTTGGACAAATATGAATCTACCCGTTTCCGGTTTATACAGGTGGCATGTTCAATTCTCAGCATGTGTTCTTTTAGCACTGGGTCATATTTCGACAGTAAATTAACTAATTCTAAGAAATTTCCTCTATTATCTGATGTAATTCCCTCTCTATGCCCTCTAAAAGATAGATTTTGGCGTGCCAGGAATATAATGACATCTAAAAGGCGGCTCAAAATATCACGCCACTTCTTTCTTTCTTGGTCAAACACCATCTGATGGTCATAGTCGATTGTTTTTCGCAACTTCAATCCATTTTCCAAAAGTTTCCATTTTTCAAAACAGGAGAGATGGTTCTCAGAATTTTCGTGTTCAGACACTTTAGGATTTAGTTTCCACCACGAATTAAACCCGTTGGCGAAACTCTGATGATTTTTTTCGGGATAAGTAAATAGTTTGCAACAAAAACAGTATAAACTGTTTTTTGTTAAAGAATATACCATCCATTTTCTGAGTACTTTTTCTCCATTTGGCAACGCTTTGTAAAACCATTCTGGATTGAAGTGTCGGCTCTTTCCTTTTACATTATCTCCTGGCCTTACAACAGTATCTAAAAATGGGCCATCTCTATTTTGATAAGGTTCACTTCCCGTTTGAACAATTTCAACTCTCAAATCATCAGGTATCAGCATTGGCCAACTAGCAACATCAAAACGAGTGTCAAGTAGTTCCTTTTCAGTATGATCAACTTGCTCTAATTCTTCATTATTTTTTCTTTCTTCGTTTTCATTATTTTGCCCTTCATCTTGGTCATATTCTCTTTGATATTTTCTACTTTGTCTCTCAACTTGTATATTAGACTCCCTTTCTGGCTTCTTTCCAATCAAGGTATCTTGAAAAAGTCTTTCTGCCTCATCTGATTTGTCCAGATCTCTTTCGACAGTTTGCTGTGTAATATTAAATGACGAAGTTGAAGGTGCTACATACCTCAAAATGGATCCAGATAATGATTCGGCCGCAAGTTCTTTTGCTTTTTTTATTTTTCTTTGTTGGAATCCACTAAGTCTATTTCGCTTCATGTTGAAAGATTCTATAAAGGTTGAAAACAAATACATATTACTCTCATAATTAATTCACTAAAGTAAAATAATATTTTACCTATCTTGTTCAAATTATACTAAGAATAAATAATTCAAGTGTTTATTTTTATACTGCCATTTTTTTATTTAGGTCTGAATTGTATAAATCATACTATCGTTAATACTTATGTTAGCCGGTCCACGCGGGCCAGACGCTCAGTCATTCGCGTGCCGTAAGAAGGAGGCCCAACATACATGTGGCGGCGGTGACCATTTACGAAAGTTTCAAAATCAACCCACCAATAAGTTTGCACTGATGCGCATTCAATTTTGAATAGTATTTGTACTAAGTACCAAATTTCAGAACCTGAGAAGAGCATAAAACTGAGGCTGTTAGTTTTTGTGGGTAGTTTTTTAAACTTAGGTACCTAAATTCAGGTAGAGACTCAAATTATTACTAGCCATAAAATTTTTCCACAATCGCATCGATTTCTCATTTAAAGCTTAAACATAATACTTATCGGGATTTGCATAAGAAAATATTTACGGTGGCATCAATACCAAGTGACTTTTTAGTACTCACCACGAATTATTCTTCATTTAACTTTTATTTTCTTGAAAGGAACTTTTGCGTATCATTGACAACGTTAAACGAGACAGAAGTAAACAAAAAACCGACTGCACTGACTGACTGTTGCTGACTGACTGTGATTGTCTGACGCAAGGAGCGGCGCGGGAAGAGGGCGCGCTCTTCACCCCTTCCACCCGCGCAGTGAGCAGCGCAGCAGTCTTTATAGAGAGATTTTGTGCGCATTATGTAGGCGTCAGACTCAGCTATAAAATATAAAAGATGATCGCACGCCAAATATCGCTCTCCATACAATTCCATGAGACCTGTCACACCTAGCGCTTTTATGCGCAGATGAACCTTAGGCTAGCATTACACTTGTAAGTTTTTTCGTAAATTTACGACTTCTAGCCAATGGGCATCTTGCATTTTGAAAATCCAATGCGCCCATTGGCTAGAAGTCGTAAATTTACGAAAAAACTTACAAGTGTAATGCTAGCCTATGGCTAGCATATAGACAGTACACATCTTACGCCGTAACCGCTCCTGAGGTGATATATGAAAAGTTATGCACCTCCCACTCCGCGGTGAACAGGGAAGGGCGTCATTTTAATTACGGAGCTGCCTAAACGGGCGGATGACAGCTGTCAATTCAGTACAAAGAAATGGTATATCGTGGCAGCTCTCTAATTCGTCTGACTCCTTCCCCTACCATAGGAAGAAATATTTTATAGCGTCGTGTGACGGTAGAAAAGATAAGCGCTCGCGGTTCAAAAGATATCTGCTTGCGCTTTTATAGCTGTGTGTGACGCAGGTCTTATTTGGCTGCACAAGTGTGTTGTCGTTGTCACCCCTTGGTCCTTGGTACCCGGGGCGGACCGCCCCCCCCGCCCCCCCCTTAAGCCGCCACTGGTGCAAAGTTATTCGGTACATATTTGAGCATAAAATTATGCAATTCTATTGGAATAACTTCTTTTAATATCTTTTGAAAGTTATACCAATCAATGTAATATATCATTGTTCTATTTCATATTTCGTGTAGATTTATTAGTATTATCTTCTTCCTCAATAATATTATCAATTTAAACATTTGAAAAAATAAAATATATATTATGGGATCTTATAGTCTTGCAGCAAAAGAAACGCCAACATTATTTATAATAGCTGGTATTAATTACAAGTAGGTATGTAAATATCAAATATATGTACATAATATATGATTTAAGATTTTCACGGCTAAAAGTATTTTTGTTATTTGTTTTTGGGGTGTTATGCCGTGTTGCGCTAACTCCTTCTTTAGCCAACACGGCATAACACCCAAAAAAAAAAACAAAAATACATAATATGCTTATATATAATATATTAATCATCCATATACATGTGTATAAAAGAAGGGTAACTGCGTTACTGAACATAATATTTTCAATGAGATAAGACTTGTTAAAATATAAAATATGTGTATTTTAGATATTATTTAAAAGATTATTTTTATCTTGTTCTTATAAGTAGGTGTAGGTACTCGTACATCACTGTTTATGAGTTCTGTATGACATGAATCGAATGTAATCTTACATCAAAGTAAGTACACATTCAAAGCTTGATAAAAATAATTTTTCATTTAGTCACAACTAGTTTTATCTATTCTTTGTAGGTTTTCCATTTTTCAGCTGGTACTTTTACAGACATAAAGTTAATTTATTTTTTCCATTTTTTTTTGTATGTAATAAGTATGGGAAAAGTAATCCATTACAGCATGAAAACTTCTTTCAGAATATTATTGTAGACTTTAAAAATATCCCACCATAAACTTTTATAGAAAATGTGAATATTCGACGAAAGTTTACGGCATCGATGGTACCTATTCGTATGTTACATATTAATAACATAATAAATAATATATTACACGATAAAATATTTGCCCTCAGGGTCCTTTAATAACTGAACAAAATAACGTGTGGATGGTATTGAATGCAATATAGTGCATGTATAACTTACATTTAAGTTAGGGGGGAAGTGATGGAATTACCAAGGGTGCCAGGGAGAGTGTTTTAATGTTCTTCCCATCGATTTAAATCCGTCAAAGGTTGTTGGATTGCATATTATAAAGGAGATAATTTTATATACATGTAGAGAGAAGATGATGTCATCGGAACGGATTTTATCTCTAGTTTTATCACTCGTAACTTACCTACGATTTATCGAATTCATTCAATATTATCTGAATATTCCTGTATGCTGCAGCGTTAAAGAGATTATTTTGAGATGTTTGTGAGAGTAATACATAATTTACATGCCAATTACACAACATATTGCTGATAAGATTTAATGACTACAAATAATAATAAGTTGTTGAAAAATGTACTTGAATGATAGCGTCTTTTATCAATACTGAACACCGATAGCGGAGCCGTGATATGAACTCACCAAGCTCAGAGTACCTACTCCGATCAGACCGGAGCTGCTGCGCGATTACTGATTAGTGGGAGTTTACAAAGGAATTTAATGGTAGATTAATCATTATTCATTTTGATATCAATTTTGACTAATCCATTCTTATCAAATCCAGATGTGGGTGCGTTCTCCTGATTTGAAAAAGACCTAATGGTTGAAAAAAAAATAAAAGTAAATTTTAGACACCATTAAGTTACTATAACGATTTAATTCATGGTAATGGGAATCGATAATTGAAAACCTAACAAAATTTTACTAAGTAAATCTAGTACCTACAATCAACCATTTTGGTGGTAGGATTTAAAAATTGGTAGATATGTGTAAGTATTCCTGGAGTTTCTACAGTTCGCATTAGATAAACCAAGAAGAAATAAGATAACGTGTCGAGATCTAATATGCAGTGAGTGGGAGGAGACTCGTGGGCCGCCTTTTGTGTTCCCTATTCACTGATGCTGCGATGTTCCCTTGGAGAACTGGTATTCTGGTATTGTTCCAATTCCTCCAACAATTGCATTGTACGTCAGGGGTATTGCCATTTCTCTTCAATTGGTAATATAATACGTCGATGACATTGCCATAACCATATAACCCGATTCCATAGACCACACAACACATCAGTGGTAATTCCATAACTCCACTGTTGATCATATATGACATTGCCATAACTCTTCCATCGAGCGCGTAATACATAACACGTTATTGAATTGCTAAAATTATTACATTGACCACATAAAACGTCAATGGCGTTGATATAACTCTTCCGTAGACCACATAATACAACCTTGCCATAACTACACACACCCTACAATATATCAATGACGCTGTTCATCTTTTTGATCTCTTTCATCAACCACACAATAATAATATGTTATATCAGTGGAATTTCCATAACTAATATCGTTGAGCGTATTATAACACGCCAGTGACATTGCCTTAACACTTCCATCACATAACAACGTCAGTGGTATTGCTATAAGTCTTTCGCCACCCATATTGCATGTTCGTGGCAATGCTATAACTCTTCCACGACTGGTCTAACTAGTCCACTGTCCGACCTAACCTCTCCTTACTCAGTGGCTACTACTAGACGTTGGTCCATCAATCCGCCAGCTTCTTTTCAACAACACACTGACCGGCGATAGTGACTAGTGACCATTATAATACGATTCTGTTGGCGGGTGATAACTTCTGTATATTAAATAATTTTGTGATAATAGCGACAAGTTAAAACTTTGGTGTATAATAATTATATTATCAAATGTTTAATGATAATATTACTTAATTAATAGAGATAATAAACCGGAGTTGTAGATACACGCAAGTGTGTCGACAGTCATTCTCACATTGACACACTGTGTTCGCACTGTACTAACTGTCGACTGAAAATCAGAGAAATACATTGAATAAAAAAGGTGATTTTTCAAAAAAATGGCGCTATACAAATTATCCAGTTATTATTATCATTAAAAAATCTTCCGATAGGGTGATGGCTTTTGCGTCACCTTCTCTAAATAGTATAAAACAATTAGTCTATAATATAATATTAATATTCTCTAATTAGTCTATATTCATCTTTACTTTATTTAGATGTTTATAATTACTCTCTTAATTGCTCAGTATTTAGTATGTAACAGAATCCTATATATGTACATCTACACATATAGATGATCCAGAAGTTTATGATTAAATAATGTTATTCTATTTTCCTTATTATTAGTGTAACTCGCTCACCAAGCACAGGAACCAGTTTCTTCTTTGGTGAGATTGCGATTATAAATATATTTTGTACTCATTTGTAATTTATATTACACCACTGTACCCATTTAAATATATAAAATTAAAAAATCTTCTGTTTCCGACCAAGATGCAAGACGTTATAAATATAAAAAATATCTATTTGATTATCTATCTGATACAGTTTTTACCCCAAAGCATTACCCCTCGTTTCGGCGCTTGACTTTGCCGAATTGGGGATGATTCGCCCCTTTGTAACTCCCGTAATCCAATATAACCCCAGTTCCCACCGCGCGGCCGTGGGGCAGCCGACGCACGTCACTGACACGCGACACCTTTTGTCATTGTAATTTTTTATTCATCCATATAGCCATGTGTGACTTTTGACATTCTGCACAGATCAAAACTGGTTTCATTTAGAGGTCTCTACGTGCTTTAGAATGATCAGAATACATTATTTAAAAGTTGTATACAGTCTACTTCCACTAAAAGCATTACGAAATCAATTATATATATATTTAAATTTTATGTAGGTATATCTAATCTTGGTTTGATTTAATACTTTCCCGAACGTTAATTAGTGAGATAAGCTACGTTTTGAGGAAGACAAGCATTTTATAAACCACAAAGTTTTATCATAGTTAGAATGATAAGAACAAATCTTGTGCTATTTTTACAAACCTGCTCGAATAAGGTTGGATAAATTCAACCTAACCTAACCTGAATTATTTACCTACCTACTATATACGGGGCGGACTAATAAATGCAATAATTATTCAATCTTAACAATTAATGTGGGTTTGTCTGATTGTAACTCTGGTTCGATGAACTCAGATTTTTTTCGGATTTGTATCATATTCAAAATTGGAACTGACTGTGTCAAGAATTTAGACAATTGATAAAGTAATAATGATACCTACCAGTAATCAATGAAATTACAAAACTAATGATAGGTTTTTAAATTTTTTTATCTGAAGCCGCACAAGAGTCCCAACTCCTCCCTACCGTCAGGAGCCAGTGAGATTATGGCAATTGATAATGGCATCCTCATTTGTCAATGTTGTGAGGCTGAAGGTAGTGGTGAGGGGACGGAGATTGGCAAGAGGAAGGTGGGGAAGTACTTGGCTGTTCAGATCTGGTCACCAAACACGGCTAATTCCATTTCAAGCAACATTTCAATTTTGAATGGTAGTAGTACCTACCTACAATAAATATAACTATTAATTTTCTGATTTTATGTCCGGGTTAAATCTTCCCCATAGGAAAAACTATACCCTTCCACACACTTTTCCACAAATGATCATCTAGTCAATCAACATTATGCAAGTGCATTATATAAGCAAAATAAATACAAAACAATACAAGAACAACACGTCAACTCACCAGAGATCAAATGGGAAAATAATTCACCGACTCCAGATATTTTCATATCAAAGGGTTTGGCTCGGTAGAACTCCTAACAGGGCCTATAAATCCTACTGATCCCTCAGCATAAATATTTAAAAAATCTTTCGTTATCCTACATGTATTTAAAATGACTTTATATATATATATATATTTTTAGCAGATAATTATTTAAATTTTATATTTGAAATGTGTATTTCATAAAAGTAAGTTTCGTGATTTTTCAAGGTTCTGCCCTTTTTAGCTAACGTGCATTTGTTAATCTTACAATTATAATATACTATGATTTTATGCAATATGATAAATTATGAGAATACCGATGTCGCCATAAAATGGTTTTAAAATCAGGTGTCCTTGGGTCTAAAGTCCTTGGTGCTTGCGATCAATTAACAGTCCCGCGATGCAATCTTCCCGTCCGTAGTGACAAGACGTCATAACAGTGAACGGTGTAACAGTTGCAATAGTACCTAACCTAACCTAACCTACACTACACTACCTGCTTCCCGCCAAGCCAGGCTTGGTGACTTCACCTGTCAATGGTGCAACGTGCTGCGCGCCAAACCTAACGAAAAGGTTTGCGAGCCTTAGACAATTTATGCTATTATTGTATTGTTTCTCTCTTTTTGATTTTATTACTACGTGTCTGCCTGTGAGTGAGTGTAACTCTGGCTCAATAAACTCGGATTTGTTTCGAATTTAAGTGTCATTATCAGAATTGGAACTGATTGTGACAAAGATTTAGACTAGTGATAAAGTACCTCCTACCTATAATGTAATATTTAACAGATTTAAAAAACTAGTCTTTTAAAAAGTGGAACTGATGTCCGGCAGTGGCGGCTCGTGACTTTTGAGTGTGATAGAGTGCTAAGTTTGAAAAATTCCACATTATTGATGTTGTTTAGTCCAAAACGATTTTTTTTTTTTCATAAATACATTTTCATGAAATTTCATAAAAATGGCCCAAATTTCCTACAAAAAACCGAATTTCCGAAAAAAAAACGTTATTCACTCACTTTTGCTAACATAATATCCCATGATTTTTCAGGGGTCTGCGCTGGTAATATTAGTAAAAAATATCAGGTATTTAGTTCTCAAGAATCCTGGTAGAGGACAACATAAGTATTGATCCTTTTCAAATCGAACTAATCTCCACAAACCTTTGAAAGGTCAAAGCTGAAATTTCGTGTAGAATGCAAATGAATTATTGGCAAATGTTTTGAAATACCGCGGTTCCTCAGAAAATTTATTGTTATCCGATTGGCTGCCGCGATAGTAATCTTTTGTTTGGAGAATAAATTCCCCGAATCAGCTGTCGCCACAGTGATATACACCTCGTCGTCACATTCCTTAGGCCCCGGCACCGGGCAATGGACACACCACCATTACCAAACCAACTACACTCCCGAAGATAACACTGTTTATAATCGACCAGGAATATATAATTTTATCAAAGTGTGGTCAAAGTGGCACTGTGATAAGAAATAAGAGGATTAAATCGTTTCCGATCCTAATATAAATAAAATACCGTTTCTTTATTATATAATACGGATACCGAAATATGTATGTAAGGTTTAGTGCGTAGCACACATCCTAATGTCGGATGTACACTCGCCACGATACGTCGTCATGCCTAGTTTTTCACCGAGGCTTTCTTGAGATGAAAATGCCCGTGTGTTATCTCTTCTTTCTCACATCGCTCAGTTGTTTTTGAATAATTATTATTGGTTGTGTTCGCCCATTAGTAGTAGGTACCACCTGCTGTACCATTATCACCTCCATGGAGATGGTTCTTCTCACGTCCTTTGACTCTGGAATTAAAAACCTACACGGGATGTGATGCAGACGAGTCGACGCCAACGCCTGGACGTTTCCAAGCGAGCCGTATTCTCGGGTATCGGATATTCTCGGGTATCCCGAGGGATCGGGTAGAGTGTAGAACATGCATTACCTATACCTAATACAGGGTATCAGCACCATGTTAAAAAAATATTAAACAATGTAGGTGCCTACCCGACGACTGCCATAATAATAATGTAGGTGCCTACCCGACGACTACCATAATAACAATGTAGTTGCCTACCCGACGACTACCATAATAATAATGAAGGTGCCTACCCGACGACTACCATAATAATAATGTAGGTGCCTACCCGACGACTACCATAATAATAATGTAGGTGCCCATCCGACGACTACCGTCATAATAATGTAGGTGCCTACCCGACGACTACCATAATAATAATGTAGGTGCCTACCCGACGACTACCATAATAATAATGTAGGTGCCTACCCGACGACTACCGTCATAATAATGTAGGTGCCTACCCGACGACTACCATAATAATGATGTAGGTGCCTACCCGACGACTACCATAATAATAATGTAGGTGCCTACCCGAAAACTACCATAATAATAATGTAGGTGCCCACCCGACGACTACCATAATAATAATGTAGGTGCACACTCGACGACTACCGTCATAATAATGTAGGTGCCTACCCGACGACTACCATAATAATAATGTAGGTGCCCACCCGACGACTACCGTCATAATAATGTAGGTGCCTACCCGACGACTACCATAATAATAATGTAGGTGCCTACCCGACGACTACCATAATAATAATGTAGGTGCCTACTCGACGACTACCATAATAATAATTAGATAATTTGTATAGCTCCGTTTTATGAAAAATTATCTCAAGGGCGCTTTACAAATTTAATATGTCTTCCTTGGCCCTTTATTTACAAAGAGATACAGAAAAAATTCTTTCCTGGCAGGTCACTTCAGATAAACACACTTTTAGATAGGACACATATAAGATACGACTTTGCACACCGAACACTGTATTGAAAACACTGCACATTGCTAGATTTTAAAGTTGCTATTTATTTTTATTGATATTTATTAGAATATTAGTGGCAAAGGTACAGCTGACTATTTAAGATATTAATGTTTTTATTGCTTAGTTTTAGGACTGGTGATTTTTTTTAAAATTGATCTTTAAAATTCTACTTAGGTTTAAACAGGAAATTATCATTGGTTATTAACATTTTTACACTTTTGGTTATGTAAAATGTCGCGAACTTCGATAGTGAAAGGTTTCGAATTTATGGTTACGATTATCTGAAAAGATGAGTTTTAAGTTTAGCTCTAAATTCTGTCGAGTCTGCACGGAGAAAACTTACTGATATTAAATACTGTTAATTTATTTGAAATCTTGTCCAATTATCCGTTTTCCTGTTAAAAATGGGACTGCGGGCCTATAACTAATGAATTGAAAGAGTTCCTAACAAAGTATCAGTCAAAAGCAAATGTTTTATGAGGACAGCGGAACACGCACACATACAGATATTGATACTGATATACATTGTAGCATTCTGTCATGATATCCACTATGAAAAGAACAAGTGTTCCGATATATTCTGAATGACTAATATTTTATCAGGAAGTTCCCAATTTTTAAATTTTTTAGCTGGATCATTTTTTAGATCGGATATTAATTCTGATCTTGACCTACCCTTACGTAAGATTGCTTAGAAACAGGCAAACGCTACCAATCTGCTGCCATTTGTAATACATGTGTTAAGTCTATTTTGTTTTTTTTTTAAATTTATTTATACGGTCATTAATCATTCCTCCAGCACACCAGTTACAAATAATGACGGAGTTAAGCTGCTTGTGCTTGGTTCGTGCATTGGGTGTAGAAGGCTCGAGGTTCATGTGTGATGTCTGGCCCAATCATAAAGCTGCTCCTATCCCGTGTTCGGATGGAGATCGTATCTGTCGTGGAAACATTTGTATAATGAGCCTCTCTGTGAAGGGTACCCTTTATGGATGTAGCTCGTGATTACAATTCAATATTATAAATTGTACCCACACTCACGGACATCAATAGTCACAAAAAAACTCTTGTTTATTTGGTTTGATTCACTGTTCTAAAGATTGTTCCTATTATCAATGAGAGATACTGGCATTTTCTAGAAACTGTTTACATTTTCTTTATTAGTTCGTCTGATACTTAAAAATCTAAATACGTACCTGCACGTAATAAATTCGTAGGAGCTATATGTATAGATCAAATGGCCATTTTGGCATAAATTAAACACCATATTTTTCTGGCTTTCACCCTTCAAAGTGTTGCCATCAATTCAAATTACGGAGAGAGGGAAAGTGTATTTTTATATTAATTTTCTTTAAATGGGCAAATTTCAAAATTATGTGGAAGATTGGAGACGTGTTCAGACTTGGAAGAGATGAGATGACGGAGGGAAGGCAATTTTATATAAGGCTTGATGGAAAAGAGGAAATTTTTTTAGAGAGGGACAACCAAAAAATATGTGATCTAAAGTTTCAATAGTTCCATAATTAAATGTCCAATTCTCATCGAGTGAGAAGATTTTTTTTTTTTGGAAAAATGGAGGAATTATTGAAACCATAGTTTTTACATAATAGTTCTTTTTATTGAGGCATAGCAGGCTCTCTTGGATTTACTAGCAATGTGCCAATAGTAAGCTATATCTTTGAGGATGGAAACAATGTCAGATCATAGGATGTGGTCCATGAGGGTAACAATAGTGTTGGACGCTCCTTGTTTTGCCAAGGAATCCGCAATATCGTTACCAACGATGCCATCATGTCCAGGAATCCATATCAAAGTTACGGTTTTTCGAATGGAGGAGTTTGAAATTTGCGTTGACCTAAAAAATTTAAACATAAACATTGAAAAAATTTCTTAATGCTAGAGTTTACCGTTGTGGGGTTTTTAGTGGGGAACGCAAACAGACTTATAACCACTGGAGCGACCACGCGAAATAAATAATTTTGCCTCGATTGCTCGAGATATCCAGACGATCATTTGTTTAATTTTTCGCCAACATTAAAAAAAAACATAACTTAGAATTTTTACATGGAGTCATACAAACTTGTTATAGTGCTATATAGCTAATGAGTTAACCTGTATTTTTCCGTTTGTTTTATTTTTGTAGGATTTATAGAAAAAAAAATCGTAAAGTTTATAATCGCGCGAATCCTGCGTGTTTGTTACTTTGAAACTGCCGTGACCAGCTACTTTTTCGAGTCAACATTAAATATTTTATATTTCTGTATGTTGTCTGTGGTTTACTCGATAGTGAAAGATATATGTCTATGGAAAAAAAGACTTGATTTTAATCGTAAACAGCATATAGTATATTTCGACGATGTTTTACACAAATTTAGCAAGTTTCAGTTCCTACGTCCGGTAACATTATTTTGTATCGTGCGCTATTCTATCTTTCTAATCTGATAGGCTTTGGCATTGACTTAGAACTTAGATCAATATACCTGATATACAGCTTTTTAATTCAAATTATGCGTTGCGTGTGCAATTTTATACATATTATGTAAGTAGGTACCTACGTTAATAATGTACATTTGTTATCCAAGAATGAACTACGTGATACTAAAAGTGATAATAAAAAAATAGAACAGATAATTATAATACAACTTCAGTTTATTTTATGGTTTTAAAATTTTCTTTATTCCTGGAAATACAAATATATTACACACCCAACAATGAACTTACATCCCTTAATATTAAGCACACCAGATTCGCCCATGTTATCAATTTAAACACAACTATTGTGAACTATTTTTATGGTATTATGCTGACATTAATTTATTATTATAGACTTCTTGTAACTATATTTTGTGTAATTGAACACATTTAGTATTTCTGCGAAAGTATTGTCAACTGCATGCAATCTACGAACAAGCGAGTATTTAAGGCGAAGCTTAATGCCAAATCACTATTTTGATTAATCTTTATAACGAAGTGGTGTTTATTATGAATACCTGAAAATATGCTTTAGATAAATTGAAAGGTTTTCCTATCGTTTCGCTTGAGTAGAATACAAATAAAAAAATAAATTATTTAATAAAAAATATTTTTTTTTCAATAGAAATGTATGAACGCGTAAAGGAAACAACTTAAAAAAAAATACGGTATTATAGCTAAGATTATCTGTGACAGTTTCACTTGATAAACTTTTTTGCTTTATTATAAAATTATTTACAAAATTAATAAAAACCACTTTTGTGCTTGAAATCGAACGTTTCTAGACTCCGTTTGTGATTTTAATGCCTATTACCTACAATATAAGGTATACCAAGAATATACACATTTTTGGCTTGCAGCTTCCTCTTAAATAACTCAGTCCTGATATTGTTGCAATCAAAATTTTTAATAGAATTTTAGATCGAGTTGTTCTATTTGGTATATGGAAGGTAATTAGTCTATAACTCCATCATCAATGTAAAATAAAAGTCACGTCGGAAACAAGTCTTCTATCTGAGAGTTTTAATAATTTTAAGTTTTTAATATATCTAATTCATTTATGCTGAATTTTTTCAATCTAATCGGAGTGGATTTTAAAGTGAGGGAACCAAATAGAGGAATTATATACGACTTGACTTCGAACTAAAGAAGAAACTGTATTAATGTGTGAAAGAAAATTAGATTTGGTACCAAAAATAATGCCAAGGTCATTAATTTTATTGACAGAGGTGAGGGAAATATTGTTAATTTTATATTGATTGTTGAAAGGTTGATTTAATTTGAAAAATCTTATTATGTGGCATTAAATTATTATTATATAAAGTTTAATAAGTTTGCTGAAATATTGTAATTTATTTTAATACTAACTGTGGCTCAGTTTGTCTGTGCAGATAGAGGAACAATAGCGCGTTTTGCCTTTACGTGCAACAGATGGAGCTGTTTTTTTAAAAATGTTTTTACATTTCACAGGTGACATCTATATAATATAGTTATATATAAAAAAACACACTCGTATTCGAATGCATAGTTGTGTCAAAATTTCATAGCAATCTGTGAAAAACTTTCAGAGATTTAAGATTTTGAACAAACGATTATTTTTATTTATATGGATAATATGGATACGGTAATCTATAGTTTTTGTAGGTTAAAAGAGTATTATATCGTAATAATAGAAAGTTATTGATAATGAACTGTAAGTCTGATAAAATAATTAATCCGACTTCCAGTTTACATATTAAATATCGTTTGATATAGTTTGTACGTATTTTTAAAAGGGGCGGGTTCTGTACTAAGTAAATTAAATTTCAATGAAGTTTTAAACCGCCCAATAAGAAAGGTTACGCAGGGCGTGAATTCGACAATTAAAACGTTCTCGCACTTTTTCCATATCTTCATCGGCAAGTCGTCGGTTATGCTTATACTGTGAGACGCTGGTGAGTGTGGATATGAGTACAGTTTCTCCAGCGGGAGACATCTGGGACTTCCCGACACTTGATATAGCAACATGTCCTTGGAACAACAAGGTACCATCTGATATTTTTGGCCAAATTGCCTATTTGCATAAAAATTTTAACGTTTTATTTGTCTCTCTTCAAAACCCTATCTAAAACATGTTCAAGTTAAATGTAAGTTTGCAGATAATTATGCAACAAAGTTTTATTTAAATCAATTTGTATTTATTTTTTAGAACAACAAAGTTTCATTTACAATTATTTACGAGCCACTTATTTCTATTTTAAAAAATAAATTTAATTTTTAGAAAAACAAATTTTAGGGACAACTTAATCTGCCAACAACATGGTTCCATTTGCGTTGCACTTCGACCACATTCCGCCATTTTCATAATTGGAACAACATGGTTCTATCTTCCAATTGTGTGAAACTGAAAAAATTACATTTATGAAAAAGGCAAAAAACATGGTATTTAACAATTTAAAACATGATAATCAGATAGAACCCAATTGCTCTGAGTTTAGTTACTTTTAGAAGCAACAAGGTTCTATCTGTTTTTTCGCTAAGATTTTTTTAGGTAAATACTTTTATCATAGAACTTTTTCACATTTACACATTAATTTTAATTTTTTATTAGGTTATTCGTGATTCAAGCTTTAAAAATCAGTTTGATACAAATTACAGATAGAACCTTGTTGTCCTAAGGACATGAGCTGCAATAAATGGTCCATTTCTTGTGAAGTGGTTCCGTTTTATCGGCCGCTTTCCATTTGGTTTGATGACGTCTGTTTGCGCTCCATGTTTCGTGACTTGTGCTACTGTTGTAGGAGTTGGGTATATGATGATCCGCAGATAAGCTGACGAAACACAACTATCTTCTCTCGTCTGCTGGGAAAATAAATTACCGACTCTCCTCAGACCCCAAAAAAACCTTCAATCTTCAATCTCAGATCGGGCGAGCTGCGAGCAGCAGACAACGAAGCTCCCCGAAGATTTAAATGGTTCTTAAAAATTCATTCAAGCCACATTAACGTGTGTCAGGCAGGTCTTTTTGTGGTAACCCTATACTTCCCTTATAGGATAAGGACATCTGTAATAGGGGCGTTAGAATAGGTGCTTAAGGAATGTAAGATTGAAAATCTTTGAAGAATAGGAACATTCATTTCTGTAAATGGACGCAATCGCTTAACCACCAACAAATCGCATAACTAAGCTTTACATAACATCTACTTATCAGTAGGTAAAATATCAAATTCATAACATGAAAATTCAATAAAAAGTATTTGAGATAATTGATTGCTAATCAACGCTAACACCTTTCAAATTATCCAACAGTGTACAATAACGCCATCGAGTTTGTTGAATTCAAATAACTCATTTACAAAGCAGACTACTTCCCTAAAGGCAGTGGCGCGCATGCCATAAGGGCTGATAAGCTGTGCCTGCCCAAAGAAAAACGAAACTTGAAAATAAATTGATATATTATAGAAAAATACGACAAGTTTCTAATCAAAATATATATTTTAGATGCCGTGATTAAATACGTGTAGAACACATCTTGGCTTTTGAAGTAATCGAGCATTTTTACTAAAAGTGTTTTTACTAGCCCGGAAAAAAATAAAGTATCAGGCCTATACAAATTACTTTAAAATTCAAAATATCCTATCCACGAACCCATTTTCGAGTATGGTTTTGTTACGTAATTTAGCAAATTAAGTTGTTTAGAAAATGAGGCTGAAACATTTGAATATTTGTGCCTTAACTTCGCATTATAAAGTGATACACCCTTTTTTGCGATGTTTTCTTCTTGCATAAATTAATACAGGCATCTGGTGATAAGAGGGAATTTAAACCTTGTCGCCATCTACGTAAGAAGTGTTTTTACAAATGTTACATGACGTGGTGCATCGCCTTAAATATAATTTCGAGAATAATTAATGTAGCGTATTTACCAAAGTATATTGAAGTCACATTACCAGTGCATCAGTGATTTGATGAGAGCCCGGAGCATCCGATCTCCAAGAATGGTTGTCGAAAGCCTACCAGGGTAGCTATCACGATCGATGGAGGACTTACACTCATTAGTTGTGAACTGTTATTTGTTCGTTGGCGAACAGCAGTTATGCTTGGGAACGATGACAAGTTATCGACATTATCGATAAAAACGTTTGTCGATCGACCCTGATACCCCGGGGCACCGATTAACTTGTACGGAGTTTTCACTATCCAAACCTTGCAGCCGCACTCATCACATCACACCTGTATCATACGTCACTAACACCACAGTGACAATGGTGTGGAAGGCATGCCATTTGTATGTACATGTTTATGATCATGTGAGTTAGTCAACGATTGGCATAGCTGAAAATTTGCCTCAAAATCACTGTAGGTAGGTACTCACTTTATGTACCTACCATCCTTTACAACGTCGCTCATATTATAACACTGTGTATCATAAAAAATACGAAATTACCTTTTTGGACTTTCTTTTATATTTTTTATGTCTTATTTTTTCTTCATTCGTTCTGAAGACATTATCAATGATAATGCTTTCAGAAGGGAAAACCACTTACAATAGTAATTACATAGCAGAACTTTTTTTGTAAATTTAATAATAGTATTATTGAATATAAAATTTAATTCTGTGATACGCGTTGTTACCAAACTTTTAGATTTGCTATAGTGCTGTTATTTTTCTACCAAATCTAGAGTTGAACAAAACAAATACTTAACTGAACTATTTATTTATGTACGTATACTTTTTTTAAAAATATTTGTCCACAGGTACATTTTATATCAACATTTTGTCGTCTGCCGGACAAATAAATACATAAAATTTATTAGTTGTTCATACAAATTGATGCTTCCGTTTTATATATAATGTCAAACCACAAATAAATTTACAGCACTACCTATGAAATATATTTTTAAAAGAACTTATTATTTTTCATTAAAACATTCGTGAAAATGTTAAGATTTAGATTTTCACTGAATAATTTTTGGGTTACTATGTCGTGTTGAGTTTCCTCCATCTTTAGCTAATGTTTCGGACTGCGTTACAGTATCCATCGTATCTCCCTATAGTCAGGGAGATATGATGGATACTGTAACGCTGTCCGAAATGTTGACTGTAGAAGGTGGAACCTTCTTCATACCTTAAACATCCCTAAAATTAATTACGATAAAAGTCGTGAATATAATTGCGACCAGTAGAGGCAATTTTTCAAGACTGTCAATGCTTAGAAAAAGACATCAGGTGCTTTCTGAACCCAAGAAGGACAATAGCTATAATAGATATAACAGAATAGGCAATACCTGTGTATCAATATCAAAATCAGATCATTATCTCACTAGGAAAATAATTTCCCCCGCAGCCTATGTCGTCCTTGGAGATGCTGTGTTGAGGGTCTTTTTGAGGAACGGTAGGAGAGGAAAGAAAAAGTTAGAGCGGTGGAAATCTAAGGGTCGAACTTATGAATCCATCCCTTCCACTGCGGTGCAAGACGATGGATGGAGAGAGTCCTGTTGGAGAGGCAAAACGGTCTTTTCACCAACTTCTTACCCGATCCGGTCCGCCACGCAGTGGGTGAGCAGACGCATCCGCTGCCAGGATATAAACCAATCTCACCCCATGAACCCGGGCACCACGCTAGGTCACCAACGAGCGAACCACTTTAGGTGACACATTGCAGAGTTGTTGGTTATCCAATAAAAGGTTCCCGGGACGGCGGTACCTATGTCCCATACCCGCCTGCCAAATTATTGGTCGATATAAGCGAATAAAAGTTTTTTATTAGCGACGCCTCTCCATGCAACATCGCTTTTGTCCCTTTCGTCATCTCTCACTCCTCGGGGTGTTCCTAAATACGATGGGAGATAAAGGCAGTGGGCTCGTCTGGCCAATGCGATAACAACAAGAAGTAACAATGGGTCCTTGAATACAACACCACGACGTATCTTCGTATTGGGCGGATATTAATTTGATAGTTTCCATTTTCACTTTGTGTATCGAATGCTATCGCCCATCAACCTATTGCTTTATTGATTGATTCGTGGTTGATAGAAATTTACGATACACGCGGTTACCTACTTTATTTCAGTTTTAATAGACTATTGTTAGATCTGAGATGTATTTACAATTTGCAATATCTTAAGGCGAGCGTCACGTGGTAAATTAATGTGAAACGGAGTCAATAATTGGAAACTAGATTTTATTTATTTATGGGTATCGTTTATATGTTATTGCTTCTAGGGTTATATATATTTATTTTTTATTGCTCAGGTAGCAAACTGGCAGCATCCATTCTCACTATGTGGTTATTTTATTTTACTAATATTTTCGTGACAGCTGTTATTTGCGCAGAGCGAATTGATAAAATGCTGACTTTATATTTACTTCGAATGCAATCAACAATGTTCTCAAAATTTGTTTTGACAGCATCACCATTCCATTGTAAGAATATTATGTACTTAATACACAATTTGGCTCTCCTGAAACGGAAATCCTTCCCAGCAGGACAGACAAAGGTTCATTTTGTTTGTAATTTATATATATATACATATATAAAATAAAAAAAGAAAATAAAAAAAATATGAAATTAATTAAAAATATATGT
Organism: Hesperophylax consimilis; assembly: GCF_061612785.1. Classification (NCBI taxonomy): domain Eukaryota; kingdom Metazoa; phylum Arthropoda; class Insecta; order Trichoptera; family Limnephilidae; genus Hesperophylax; species Hesperophylax consimilis. The sequence goes on along the minus strand of NC_142839.1, from coordinate 8,967,102 downwards.
TTTAATGTGATATACTCCATGGTGTACGAAAACTAGAGGTAATAGGAGGAAACTGATGAATCTATATCACATTTGGAGTAGATTGTTGTATAACTTTTTGATTTGAGCTTTCGTTTTCGAGTAAATCGAGATCGAAGTTGAAAATTTTTAGGAAAAATCGGCTCTTTATTGTCCTTTAAAAGGCCTAGAAATGTAGTTTGAAATGTTTTTTTAAACATTGTTTTCTTAACAAAAAAAATGGATGAAAGAAAAAACTTTTTTTTGGGTTCTCTGTATGATAATATAGATTCTCCAGCTTCGCAATTGTCGCACTGTAGTTTCCGGAAACCATGTATAAGTATTAGATGAGAAGAAAGCATGCTATTTTAATCCACCTCGTCGGTTAGTAAAATGAATTTGGCTGAAAAATTAAATAGTTAATAATAAATACTTGTTTATACTCATTTTTCATGTTTAGTAAGTAGCTGAATGAAAGTATGTTTGTTTAGAGTGTTACGCGTCGTGGCCTGAACTCTGGTTCTTTGGTTCCGCGGCTGGGCACTGCCACTGCACTACCGCGGGCCCGTTCTCGCTAATCGGGCCCAGGCATCACGGCCCACGCCCAGTTCCGCCCCACCACCCTCCTCTCCCCCCACGGGCCCGCGCCCGCTCCCGCCGCCCCCCGATCACGATTTTCTTGTTATTTTTTTTATTTATACGAAATCGACAGGGCGATTAAGAGTTTCTTTATTGTTTAATACGTTCCCAGTTTGTTCTATTGTTCTCTCGAGTTATTAGTTCGTGAAAGGTGCCTGCCTATCTGTGCAAGCGGATTAATTGTGTTCAAACGAACTATCTTACTTATGCATTTATTGAAACGAAGGCGATGCCCATTCTTTTAAATACAATGGGATGATCCCGGCCAATAGGGCTTTAAGGGCGGTTGCAAACGAGGTTACCGTGTAAAGTATTATAATTACATACTAATCAGTGCGATGCTCGAGCTGATCCGAGGGCCGGGGACATATTCAACAAGAACTGTACGCAAAATCTACATCACTCTTCAAATGCATTTTTATTGGTTTAGTCGAGAGAAATATCCCCTTTTTATCAAATTCAAATTCAATTTAAAAAATATTTATTGTACAAGTATACAGAACATACAAATATTATATAGCTTGTGGGTACGTCCTATTTCTTACAGCTAACCCAATTCACAAGTTATTATAATATTATAATGTTACGATTTGGGAGGTGGGTTTGAGTACCAACCAACACCATATTATGTCACCCCAAGTGGTTCGCCACGTTTTATGATTTAGCAGGGGTGTTTGTGCCAGTTCGGGAGAGGCTGGTTTGGGGAGATCCTTTGACCTCTCCAACTGTTCTCTCGACCTATCGCCTCGCGCAGCAGTGGGAGATATATTCATTCGTCCGTCACTCCTCCTGTGTGGGGTAAATTTGAAAAAAAAATGTAAAAGCCCGGCTGGGCGTTAAACCAAATAAAATAAAATAAAAATAAGAAACATTCATTAAAAAATAATAATAATTCAAATAGAATATTTAAATATTTTAAGATGTAGGTATTGACATTTTTTAACATAATTTTTTTTAGTGTATCGTTTATTTGTTACGTCGAAGGTTGTTTATATACTTTGACAGCCATGTAGTAAGGCGGAATTTTTTTTTTTTGAAATATTGTTTTTCTTATGGTATTAATAAGTTTTCTGTAAATCTTGTCGTGGGTTTATGTTTTTGGAGTTTTAGTGTGAACTTTTTTGGAGGTGACCATAATAATAGGCATAACTCCATTATACGCATACAACTTTGATCTCGGGGTGTGGATTGTTGTGTGGATTGTTGTGTGGATTGTTGCTTTGTTCAAAAAAATTATTAAAAAAATTACAAAAAAATTATTTAATCTGAACACCCTGGATGAATTTATCATCGGCAATAAAAATCCGTATCACATTTTGCAGAAAATTAAATTCATTGATCATGAAGGTGTGAAGTAGCCCCTTATCTAAAATTTCAGAACAATATTGAAAAGAGGCAGTTTATATGACAGGTATCAGGAGCTAGGAATAATAAATTTTGTTTGAATAGATCCTAATGATCAACTATGTAAATAAATCATTCAATAAAATAAATATCTATTGCGAATATTATCATCAAATATACTAATTTCGGTTGGCTGTGCGTCAGTTATTTGTCAGTGAACTCAAATTTGCTTTGAATTTAAATGTCATTTTCAAAATTGGATTGAGTTGGGTGAAGAATTCAGACAGGCGATAAATTAGGTACGTAACTGTAATGTGATATTTTAACAGAAAATTATTTATATATCGCGTTGCCAAAATTAAAACTATAATATCCTAAAATTTTGAAAAAGGTTCTGCGCTAGAATCTAATCAATATCTACGCAGTGTAAGGCAGGTTTAATTACATTTTCACATTTTACTAAACAATATCCTACTACAACACTATCTTACAAGTCCACCAAGATAAGCTGCGATGTCTTGTTAAAGTGATATCTCCATAAAAACACAGCAAAATGCCAATAAACGGCGATAGACCCAGATAGTATCTAGTAATTTTATATCCGTCGGTGTCCAGTGTTCTGTCTGCACTTAGGAAATAAGAAAACAAATTCCTCACAATATTCGAGGATGCACGCGGTTTTATGCATTTTTATATCCTCAAGATAAGTGAATCATTGTTTAGTGAAATGTTTTTCCACATGAGTCAAGATACGGAGACATATTTATGGTGACTTGGTAATGGAAATGTTAATTTATTGTTCGTCTCTTTGCCAGGGCTGGAGAAGGTAACACGAACATTCAATATTTATAAAAAACTGTTGCTTTCCAAAAAAAGTTATTATTTTGTCTTTTGATCACAAGATTTTCAAAATTATTATAAAAAAATATTATTCTTTAAAATTAAAATCATTGATTACCTCCAATAAAAATATACATTTGAAGTATTTCATAAAATTAAAAAAAATTGTTCCTACTGTGTATATATATGTATAATATGCCTTTTGGTCAAACTGAAATTTTATTAATTAATTACTTAAAATTATTATCGCTTCGCCTTCATATTCTACATTCATTCTTGAATTGTATAATTTAAAAATAAAAAAAAAAAACTGATTTTATTTTATCTGGCATTTTCACAATACTGTGTAAACTAAAACCTAGTTAACAACCACTCTGTAAATTGCCATTTCAACACAGGCGATACACACCTAGTGAGATTGGCAATTCGTCACTATTAAAATAAAATAAAATAAATAAATAAAACTAGCGCAGGTCCGTGAAAAATCATGGGATATGATAATAGTAGAATTAGTGACGCTAAGTAAAGACCGATTTCGTGATTTTTCACGTTACTGGTTGCGATATTTGCGCATTTACTTGGCGCGTTCAGCTAATTTTGCCTCAGGATCCAATGCCTTTGATAATCAAATATTGTAACAAATTCTTTACAATATTTATAACTAACTGACACGTCCTGGCGTTGCTGGGGATAGACATCCCTAGGAGATAGACATATACGCTCCAAGACTTTTTTGTAGTTTTTTTTAAGATGTACATTTCCGTAGTACATTATTTTAATGTATCTCATAAAGGTTAGCAATGAGGCTGGAGCAACAGTTACGGTGAATGGATTGCGCTATCGAGAGATTAATTAATCATAATGATTTTTAATGGCCGGAATTAGATGGTATTGATCTGGACAGCGTTTACTTTCAACAAGACGGCGCTACGTGCCACACAAGCAACGAAACCATTGATCTTTTACGATTGAATTTCAAAATAACACCTCTTATTGGAAAACCCCGTATTTAGAGATTATATTTTTTTGTTGACAAATTAGAGAGACGATGAGAAATTTTCCTTATGAATCAACAACGCTAGAAAATAACGCATTCCTGAAAATGGAAAAGTGCAGACCATTGAATAATCACGAAATTTGACTTTACTTGTCAATATTTAACTGTAAGATATCTAGCGACACGCTAAATTTCCTTTGCTGTAAAAAAAATATTCTTGACACATTAGTTAAAATCACAGACACACGAACAAAATTTGTATCTTTGAGTTTAACTGACATTTTTAAACGAAAGCGATTGATGTCATACATTTTGTTGCTTCGTTCACAAAGCTTACGACTGGGATGTTGTTCACGGCTATATCGTTATGCTTGTTTGCTGATCACAATTTGATCAAAAACTAAAACTAGTTTTGTGGTTCACCCAGACAGTTCAATGTAAAAATTAAAATGACTGATAAAAACACGTAAACATTAGAATTAAAATATTCTGTACCTACAGATTTTATGTTTCGTGATATTTCGAGCCATGGCTCTAATGCTAAGTAACTCATAAAGTTTATATAGTATTCCAAAATATGTCTCTAGTATATACGTTAGCCCCTCCAGTTCAGAAGCGAGGTGAGCTAGCAGTTAGGTTTCTACCAACAGAGAGAATATGAGAGCATAAGAGAACGGAAATTAGTCTCCTGACTATTTAAAAAACTATTCACAAAATATTTTATTAGCCTAAGTGCACTATGTACTGGCATTTAAATATCCCATAGAGCTCTATCGCTAGAAGAATTGTCACAGAGTTTTAACGGGCGCTTGCTTCCCTCACTTCGTCTCCTGTGGTGCGTTGCCCTTGCGAGGAGATATGGATGCTGAGATAAAGGGGCCTTCGCTAAAATAAAAGTGCATCTTCATTCGATAACTTCAGCAAAAGAAGACTAATCTGAGAAAACAACAAACTCGACAACATTATCCATTTGTTTTGTCTTTGACTGATTATTACAAAAGAACATAAACAACTTTGACATGAATGTGTCGATGTTTTTTTTTCGATTGTTTTGCATTTTGATGTTACTGTATATATATATAGTTTTTGTTATCATGTATTTATTGTATTTCTGTGTTATGTACACTTTCACTTTTAGCCTATCTTGCTGCAAGAATTTCAATAGATTCTGATATATCTAAGTGATGAGATTAGATTACGTTTAACTGAAAAGATTGATAGATCATGCCATAAAAACATAAGTAACGTACTCTGCACCTCGAATTTACCTATACATTTGACATAATAAAACTAGATATTTGTGTTTTCCCAATTCTTACATATCGACCGCAAAGTTAACTTTATTCAGAGATTAAGCATTTTTCGGATAACATCGGTGTCTTTGATATAAAACGTTTTAGATGGATTAGTAATCGTAATCAGTTTGTCGATCTAAATTTCGTACTCCACATCAAAACAAGTTTAATCCATTGAATGATAAACCAGATTACAAGGAGTGTTCAAATTATGTTCTACTTTGTAGTAGAAAAAGAGGAACTCAAAACATTTTTAAAAGTACAACAGTTAAATTTTCTTTATTTCGCTAAAAATGTTGTTTGCTCAGTTGAAAAAGAATTTGATGTTCTTTTCTTTTTTTGTTAATAATTAATAACTTTTTACTATAATGCACATAATAAGACTATTATATCTAATTTAAGTATTGATGTATATAGATAGAGCCAGATTCGGCGTTCAAAGTATGGGCCTCGCATATAGGTTTATTGTCCACTGTCAGATACCCAGGGTTTCAGTCGGTTATAAGCACTCGCCGGGCGCAGGTATCCGGCGATAACTTCAAAATGCCTACATGCACACTGAGATATTGTACAAATCGTTATAGAAAATATAAGGAAAGCAAAGGCATAACCTTTCATCGGTAAGTAGGGTTTTACCATAATCAGTAGTAAATTGACTTATTCATTTAAAAAAAACTCGTGGGCATTTGCGCGGCGGCGCGCAGACGCTGGTCATCTTTAATTCCATTCATTGAGTTCGTTCGCGGTGGGAAGGATTCGGGCAACATCGACAGCCGCCACACTCCTATTCCTACTTGCCGCGCGGGAACAATATTTCGCACTGATATTGCAAAGAATGTAGACTCTATTTATATATACCTCAATGAATATAAGTACTAAATGATCTCTTCTTGTTAATCAGCCAATTAAAATATTTTCTAACCACATCACTGTAAGCTGTAAGTGGGATAACATTATTTTATGATCTCATAAATAGATAGTAACAAGGATTACTTAGGTTTGGATAGAAGAAGCATGTTCCAAAACAGTATTTACACGAAGCAGTATCGAAGCTTTGATCTGGTAATCGCTCGCCTTTTATCGCCCGAATACAAGATAAATTATTCTCTTATCAGAGTTAATCTATCAAAATGTATTTTGTACATCCAATGAAAAGAAGTATATTTCTGTTCTCTTCGTGCCGCGATAAAATCTCTTATGGCTGCTTTGTGCTTTCCTACTTTTCATTTGCCGACCGAAAACACTGTTTTGGGTATTTTGGACATTTTAATGGAAATATTTCGGATATTTACATGTTTATTCTATTCCTTGCATATTCGTCGACATGCTTTATGATGAACCATGGAAATCAATAGAATACTCGCGGTAGTAGTATTTCGTCAGAATAATTTAATTTGACAGATATCTCGATCGATTATAATAAATAATGATGGTCGAAGGTTAACCTGACTGTTGACGGCCCTTTTGTTCGAGGGGTGCGGCTCTCGACTGGAAATCCGGAGGTCGCGGGTTCAAATGCAGTGGGCAAATAAATTTTATTCGATTAATATGTGTTATTTCACAATTAAATCATTTAAAATAATAAAAGGTATATTTTCGGCACGTTCCATAGTGGAAGATACTCTCGGTATCGCCCTGGTGTAAGAACACCATTCAGAATTGAAACGTTGCTTGAAATGGCTATAGCCATGTTTGCGGATTAGATCTGAATAGTCAGGTACTTTCCCACCTTCCTTTTCTTCAAATCCTTTCCCTCCCCGCTACCTTCAGCCTCAAAACATACCCCAATTGGGGATGTTAAAGCCCCACTGATTCCAGACGGTTGTCAAAACCTGGTAGGTGGGATGTAGTCGCCAGAGCTAAAATTATCTATATAATTGTTATCACATCACATCACTACTCGTACACACGTAATTAATAATTGAAGTACTCTTTTTAAGGTCATACCCTATTTTAATAAAAGTATATTTCAATCGTATCGCGTGTCTTTTTGTTCGAACTGACATCGCGCAGTTATCGTTTAAGGGTTTGTACGGAAGGTATATCTTGACGCAATGTTTGATTTGAAAATACCAAAGATATTAGAAGAACGAGATATGCTATGTTGGCCGCCGGACCGTAGCCGGAGTACTACCTAATTAGGGTACTTTGAACGGTATCGGGACGTGTACGTACAGAAATCTGTTTTATGTATTAGTGCGGATACCTTAGCGTAAGCGAAGGTTTGCAGTAGTATTGGTGAACAAAACCGGCGACACTCGGCCAAACAATTCCACACAGTATGAACTGCTCATAGCACATCTCGTTCTTCTAATATCTTTGGAAAATACTATCCCAGACCAGTTAAAAATCATGGGATATTATTTTAATAAATCTAGTTACTTAATAAATAACGCTTTCATGAAAATGAAAAAAAGGACGGACAAATCATGAAATCTGACTTTACCTGTCAAAATCACGGGATATTCTGAATTCTTGTCACATAAGTTTCAATTTTGGAAATGACAATTAAAATAATTTTTTGTTAAAATTTTATATTATGGGTAGGTACTTATCTGTCTATTACCTGAATTCTTGACGATATTTTCTCAATAAGTTACGATTTTGAAAATAACAGTTAAATGCACAAAAAATCCTAGTTCATTGAACCAGAGTTACAGCAAGTGACACAGACCGACACACAACCGAAATTAGTATGTTTGATGATAATAATCCATTTACCAGCCTACACGGAAAAAAATATTAAAATCCTGTTAAAAACGGGATAGCATGCCATTTCCTAATAAACTTTTAGAACACTTAAAATATATCGGAGGACGTGTTCATGCACCTACGTTTTTACGGATAGTACACAATGACGAAATGCAATAATATTAGAATTTTTATGAACACGTGCTTCGGCATCGACATAACACATTTGTGTTGTACTGATAGATCAGTTAGTTTTCTCCATGTAGCCTGTGACGAACTGAGCACTATCCACTTAGCAGGAAAAGGACAGGGCCCAGGAGAGAGGGGACAGGACAAGGACTATATCGACGCAAGGAACCGGCAGCGGCTGATAGTTGATAGTTGATAGCATCGCAGGAATTACTTGGATAAGTATAATAATGTGTGTAGTGTGTCGCATGTGCCTGTGCTCCCAATGCTTAAACACTGACACTGAACACTGAACACCTGCCATTTTCATTAAATATTCAATCGTGTGTACCATCTTTTGTGTTTACGTGGGCACAAACACGGTGTTTCTTTATATTTCCGAAGATAATATCGACAATATCCGTCTTTAGTTATTTACGAGGAATTGGAAGAATTTTTTCTGTTTTGTTTCCAGTGTCAAAGATAAATTTGAAAACAATTCCGCGGGCTTCCTCCATACTTAAATAAATTCTTAGAAGCATTTTACTTATAATTTATTAACCCCTCAAGCTAATTTGTTAACAGCTCGTATGGTCTCATAGAATGGTCCCTTACTGTCACGGTCAGAAATATGATCTAAACGGTGTTAGAAAGAGAAAACACCATGATTTATATTCAAACCCAGACGTTAAACCCAGAAGAATTAATTAAGAAACCAAAGAGAAAAAAATATGACATTTCGTAATTTTTAATTAATTATTTTTATATGAAACGACCAAAAAATGTGATGACAGTAATGTCTATAATATAAACATGTGTGTAATAAAATGCGTGTGTTTTTTTTCAGTCATCAAGTTTCTAATATTTCTAAAAATGATGTTTATATCTAATAATAAAACTGAAAAGTGATTTTCAATACCTTTCAAAAACAGTTTTAGTTTTCGGATATGTTTAGAAATGTGTCATTTATTTGGATTTAATTGCACAGCGGAAATACACCCAAATTCTGCAGAATATACCAGAGGCCCGAGGGGTTAAATAAAATTAAGAATGTTTGGAGTTTTATTTATCTACCAAAAATATAATAAACCAATTAAAAAACATTATCATGTCGTTCACCTTTTCATAAAACATCAAGAAGTATTGGTACTGATAACTTCTAATTAAAAATAGCTCTCTTTGTAACGCGAAACACTTTAGTTGGTGACATTTATTCAGTAAGTCATGTGAACACACACGGAGAAAAATGAATATTTTTTATTTATTTAGAATCTCTTCAAATTATTGGTAATCCGGGTAAAAATGGGATTGGAGGTCTTAGCAAATTAATTAACGGGTTTCCTGATAAACTTTTAGTAAATTACGAATATGATGTCGGAACACGTGTTCGTGAAAATCCGAATCCTATCGCATTTCGTCATGATAATATATCATCACGATTTTCGGATTTTCATGAACACGTGTTCCGACATCGTGATAATAAATTCGTAATTTAATAAAAAAAGATCAGGAAGCCTTTTCATTCATTCGTTAAGGTGTGAAATCCCGTTTTTAACCGGATTACCAATAATTTGAAGAAATTATTAATAAATTACAATATTGATTTTCCTCCGTGCATATTCTTGCACCGCATAATCAACAAAACGATTTTGTTCGACAAAAATTATATTTTAAAGATATTAATTTCGCCAATCATATCGCATAATTTCTGGAACAAATAGTACTAATTATCGAGATAAAACCAATGCCGTCAGCGCTATAAATATATGATCTGCGATCTCCTAGCTTGAGCACCTGTTGCAAAGGCAAGGATTCAAACAAGTTCCCTCCACTCTGTCAGGTAGATGTTTTATTAACCTGGGAATTAATTGATTTCACTTAAGTAATTTAACATGATACGATGTTTCTGTTCGCTATCAATACTAGAAGATTCAGCATATTAAAAACAAATAAAAAAACCTTTATAACACCTTTTTTTTCCACAATTCACGGCAGCAGTATTTTTTATATCAAATATTGGGAGTCTGTTTTTGTTTTACGTGTTCGTGTGTACACGTTCTGCAAGTAGTATATTTAGCATATCAATAATATCACTTGACTAATTGTTTTTCTTAGTTTCTGACATAGACTTATGGCACTCCCAGAAGATTAGCATGATTTATCTATGCGGTGACACAAAAAATCCCGTATAAATATAGATTTGTTTTTCTTTGTAGTTAGACGACAAACTAACCAAAGGATGAGCTAGGGGAAAATTACATATTTAAAGAAAATACGATCGTTAAATAGAATAGAAATTTGAAGCTTGAATGAAGATCCACTTTTAAATGAAATACGATGCATTTTAACACATAATATAAGCAAGCTTAAATTGTGTTTTGCTTTAGAAAAAACTTTTTTTATGTTGTGTTGTGTCATGTTGGTAAGCTGCGTAAAAATGAATAATCGCCATTGAAATCGCAGTAAGGCGAAGCTTAACGTGAAATCACAATTTTAGATTAATGTTTACTACGAATCGGTTTATATTATGAACACCAAAAATATGTTTTGGATAAATAGAAGCTTTTCCTGTAGAATTGAAATAAAATGGTTACTTAATTTATAAAAAATAAATGTGTTAAAAAAACTACTAAAAAATCTATCTTTTCATTATAAATGTATGAACGAATATAAGAAACATCTTTAAAAAATACAATATTATGGCTAAGATTATCTGTGACATTTTCCATTGATTTATCTTTTTTTCTTTCTTACAAAATTATTCACCAAATGAATTTTAAAAAAACACTGTTGCGTTTGAAATCTAGCGTTTCTGGAATCCATTGGAGCAGTCCGCTCCGGGCGCCGAATCGCCAAGACGCCAAGGCGCTGATAATGCCTAACAACTAACAGTCCTAACACATCCCCTTTGAAATTATTTTTCATAAATGCGCTACACAAAAATACAAGTCATTCGAATATTATTGATTACAGTGATCACCTGCCTAGGCATCTACTTTTTTTGACAAGGGGCTCCAAAATTGTTTCTCGCGCCAAACGTCCTTTGGGTCAGGACTGACCCTGCTATTACTTTATATAAAATGGAAATTTTTGGCTTGTGGCTTCCTCTATGCTAAATTAATAAAAAAATATTTATTTAATGCACACGCGATCGTATGTTGAAGTTTCAATTCCATTTAGGAAAAGCAGCAGAATTTGAAGGATAGTTTATTAAGGCCCGTGATCATTGCTTGGTATTGTACCTTGTATTATGTGCGTTCATGGACTCACTTGTAACTGGGGCATAACACAATAGCGACAGTTTGGGTATTGTCCTGAAATTTGGTATCGCACCGCCATGCGCCATCACTGATCGCAGGCGCGATTTGCGAGGGGCAAATATTAAACATTCCCCGACGATGCCTTTCATCAATCGTCGATGAAAGATTTATTTGAATTTAATCGGCGAATATTCGTGTGAGTTTATACTGCAGACCTAGGAGCATCGGGAAATCTTGGTGTGAGTTTATACTGCAGACCTAGGAGCACCGGGAAATCTTAGTGTGAGTTTATACTGCAGACCTAGGAGCATCGGGAAACCTTAGTTTGAGTTTATACTGCAGACCTAGGAGCATCGGGAAATCATAGTTTGAGTTTATACTGCAGAGCTAGGAGCATTCGGAAATCGCAACAAAGTTCGACGATTGAAATAAGTATTTATTCAAAATGAAGGAAATTAATTTATTGTGATATTATCAGATATAACAGCGTACATTTTTATTATTTATTTTAAATTGACATTTACATTAAATTTTGTATTTGCAAACCATAAGTGACAACTTATCATAAATGAAAGTTGAAGTTGTCATTATGTTTGCCTGGTCGATATTAATTCCTAGCTTGACAAATTATTACCTTTGTGAGGAATTAAATTTATGGTGGCTATCAAAATATTAAGTTGCAATGAGTTTTATTTATTTTTTTAATTTCATTGTTTTAACTTTTCATTGGGTTTGGAACTTGTTTTTTATGTTGATGAATTCTATACAAATAGGTTCCAATTTTGAAAATGGCACAATTAAATTATTTTTTCTGTCAAAATATTATATTATTGTTAGGTACTTTATCACTTGTCTGAATTCTTCACATTCACAAAATCAGTTAAAATTTTGAAAATTACACTTAACTTCATAGCAAATTTTAGTTCATTGAACCAGATTTGAACAGCACAGACAAACAAATGTTTGATGATTGATGAATGACCAATTATTTGTTCCGTATTTGAAAATGAAATACTTTCCGAAATACTAATGTAGAAATTGGATACAAACCCATATTTATAAAAAAATATTGGAACATACTTCTGTAGGTATGTACTAGACATCAAAGTATATATTTTTCAAATTACGTATAGAATCGATTAAGAATTAGAATTAATTACGACGCATGATGATGACCTTACAGAATGTTACATAATAGCGGTTACGACAAATCAGAATCATTCCATTACTATCTACTACAATTTGCAATCTTGCAACTAAATTATTGTGATTGCAAAATTTATTTAACAAAATTGCTTTTAACTTGACGTATATGATTACATAAATATTCAAAATAACTTTGTTTTGATCCCTTTATCCAATAAGCAACTACAAATACCACATTTATTACGCAAATTTCTATACTATGGTACTAAACTCTACAAAAAAACCCACTCTCATTCAAAACTGACAACAATATTATACAATTTAAATTTCAAATAAAAATCTGAAATAGACAATACTTACACCAAATACAGAATGAAAACGAATCCACTCAACTGAACAAAAAAACACCATGTAATATAATTATAAATTTTTTAATTACCTTATACTATCCATTCTATTATATTTTTAATAGTGAAAATGAAATCCTCCGCACGGGAGATCCCAGTGAGGATATCATTATCTCTATTTGTTACAAAGGAAGACAATAAAACACTTATTATTTTCTGCAATTTTTTGTTTGTATAGTAGAATCACTTTTGTGTAAGAGAACCTACGCTAACAACTTTGGATCAACGTTCATATATTAGGCTTTTAATTAGTCAAGGTCATTTAAATATAAGGTGTTTGTCTGACCACGTTCTAGGTTCTGCTACCTACTTCTACTTCTGAGCATATGTGTACAATTTAGTCAAGTCAATACAAGTTTTTAATGTAATATATATTCAATATAGCACGTTTCTCTAATAAAATAAATGTCTTGATAGTTATTCACACATCAAACATTCGCTGGTACTAAACAAGTGTCACTGTTTATAGTTGGTGTTTTATTGATTCGAAATAGTTTTCCACGTGTTTTCACATTATAGGCTGTCAATGGTTACGATACCTAGTTACAGATTCTCCGATAAGATATGAAAATTCGTTAATAAAATTCATGCAGTGCTGCGCGTATGAATTTGTGTATATACAAGAAATATTCATAATAAAGAGTAATACATTATATCACATTTATCGTACATTTTCATTAATTTGCAGAAAATACTGCAGTGAGACAAAGGTTTTTCAATGACAAAGTATTGCTATTTCGATTAATTATCTGGGTTACTAGGTCATTCGGGTGACACATATTTAAACTTCTAGAAAATAATGCTTGAAAAATATACTTTAAATTTATACATAGTTTAAAGTATATTTAATTTGTAGCACTACAACAAACAAATAATCCTCGTAAGTATACCAATTTCGTGAGAATTTGCCCACCTTAATAATACTGAATGCAGTTCGTAAATCCGGTTTGGTTTCTATGTTTCCCCGGATGAATTCTTAATTTCGGTAAGGTGTTCTCGGCCTAATTAACCTTGGGAGATAAAGACACGGCAGACCTATCTTCACCATCACCAATTAACAGATTATATATTAACGATGGTTTTCGTTGTGAATTTGTTATATAAATTACATTATAATGTTTATAAATAAGCAGTTAAATCAACATATTATTTATTGCATCTCATTGCAAAACAAAAACTTTGACGTTGTTGTGGGAAATGCCATTGAAAATACTCACATTAAAACTTACGTAATTATAATTTATGAAAATGTTTCAATTTTACATCCGCCGATGACCGCTATTATATTGTAACAATATACCTATGCTATGGAACAGTTTTACTCTGGGCTCAGCCTCTTGGACAAGATTAAGGCGATGCACAACGTCATGTAATATTTTAAATCGAGCCGTTATCAATAACACCCCTTACGTAGATGGCGATAAGGTTTAAATTCCCGCTTAACACCATCCGCCTGTTTTGATTTATGCAAGAAAAATACATGGCCAAAAAGTGCCTTTTATTTTATTTTGTGGATGTTCAGGCATAAATATTTAATTTTTTTTCGATTATTTTATAAATAACTTAATTTGCCACATTATACAATAAAATCATAACCGAAAATGGGTATGTAAGTAGGAGATTTTGAACTTTAAAGCAGTTTTCATAGACCTTATACATTATTTTTTTCTGGGCTTATAAAAAGACTTATCTAAAAAATACTCGATTATTTCAAAGGCCAAGATGTATTCTACTCGCAGTATTTAATTAAAGCATCTGAAACATTTCTAGATGACCAAATTTTCAAACCAAAAACAAATGATTTTGCATGACTACGTATGACATCGCCTTAAAACATATTAAATGTACCTAATTCAAAAAGTTATTATATATTCGTCTACAGTCTTCACTACTGCCAGTTTTCTCCTCCGTGTTCATTATATCCAATGATGTGGTATTGACTTAATGTATCATATCATCGAGATACAGAGACACCTCAATAGGTGACCCAATGGTCAACCAACACTCTTTAATCCTGCATGCTTATTTCAAAGAAACTTCTTTGGTGGTCGGTTTCTCCATATTATACTATACTTAAAACCCTTGACTCTGTGCAAAAACGGGCGATCCGTTTGATAGATTCCCCAATCTTAACAAACGGACTGCAATATTTAGAGCACAGGCGTCAGGTAGGTATGCTGTCCTTGTTATATCGGTATTACAATGGAAGATGCTCTGAGGAACTAGCGTCATTGATCCCTTCGGCACCGGTGCGTAGTCGGGATACACGCCAAACGCGCGCCCAACATTTGTACACGGTTGACATTTGTCACATGAGAACGGGTCGCTTCTACGATTCGTTTTAAGTTCAACAGCTCGGCTGTGGAACGAACTGCCGGCCTCTGTGTTTCCTCCCTCCTACAACATGGGACTCTTCAAGACCCTTGTTCACTCCTTCCTCTCCACAAAAAGACCCTCGACACAGCATCCCCAAAGATGACATAGGCCCTGAGGGAAATTTTTTTCTTCAGGGCCTCCTGTGTGGAGTTAATATAAAAATAAAAAAATAAAAAATACAGATACTGTGAGTGTCAAGTCCGCTTGAGAAGTCCTCGAAACCATTTAATAATGCAATCCTGCACTCTAAAATTATTATAACCAGTTATTTGATCTGCGTTTAAAGAACGTAATATGACTAAAATGTGAATCAAGTCCATCGAGTTGCACTCGTTGCGTACTGTACGAGCGTATTATTATAGCTTCACTTGGTTGTGCAATATGTGGTATAACATAAAGCAGGTGAGGTATCATTGATTGGTGTCTCCTGTCCGCAGTGTGCATTAGTCGACTGTGGCCAGTGAGTGGTCTCTAGCAGAACCTCCTTGCACCAGCAATACCAGCAGTTATCATTGGCTATTATACGCCTTATCGTTGGTGAGCGGACACCGCGCAGATAGTACTATCTGCCAGCGAGGAATTCAACAGTTTTTGGTCTAAACAATAATTAATATGGTGGACGGTCCCCCCAGTCCCCAGACCTCCCATACCCCCAACCCCCCAATGCCAATGGTCCCCCCTATCAGTGACTAATGGTGGCCCCGATCATTTCCGATTAAGTCCGGCCCTAATGCCGTGACAAGAGATAACTCAGAAAGAGCCACACAAATAAAAGGTACTACCTATCTTAGCGAACGAATATCAGTATACCTTCTACTAAAAGTAATTTTTAAACCAGGTCTCCATTAGGAGTTTTAAACCTGGACAAGTTTGCCAGGTAATTAATGTACCTAAACAAACAAAGCAGTTTCATACCTAATCAATCGATGACACGACGACTAGCATTATGACCATGGAACATAAAGAATAGGTATAATTAAATAACAGTAGCGTTACAGCCAGAGAAAATGTTAGAAAATTGTTCTTTATGTTTTCCCAGAAGATTTTTAAACGTAAATAAATGCCAAATAGAACTTAATTTAATAAAATAAAAAAGGGCGTCTAAGTAGTAAAATACGAAACTCTTGAAACTTTAATATAAAAAAAACCTCCTCAGACAATATCAAACGTTTTGCTTATCATGACTGCAAGCCACTGCTCAACAGTTGATTTGTCTTTTTCATAGACTAATATGCAAATTAGTTTTTAGATTAAACCCACAACAAGATATTATCTATTTTATTTATAATGTGTAATAAAACAAGTTGTTGATAAGAAAATTGATGGATTTCGAGGCACAGCGAAGAGACATACAAGGCCATGTCCTTTTTTGAAACTCCCGACTGTAAACGAGTAAAGTATTTCACTATTATCACATAAAGTATACAGAGGAAATATATTACTAATGTATTTTGTGCGGGTGATTGAAATTGTTCGTCCCTTATAAAATTCTTATTATTATTATTATACTATAATCTATGACCTAGGCATATATATTTTAGGTACATTATAACGTTCGACACAGTGTTTTATTCATTTGGTAGAGTTATTGAAGTTGAGAATAAGATACGGTGAGGTATTAGGTTACCGAGGCAGTTAGCAGTCAGCCTGGAATATGTGTGATGCTGATGCGTGTCCTCCCAAGATATAATCTTATCTGCAGGACGAGGCTCGTAAAACCGCGATGCTTATCTGCTTCTCGGAATGATGTATTTTATATCAGCCAGCCTTGAACACATTTTTGTATGTTTTTATATTTCGTTTGTCTTTAATCTCGGGAAATATCATATTTAGATTAAATTTCAAGATACAATTATAATAAATAATTTGTGAAGAAATTCTTAAAATTGATAAATTTCTTAAGTTGAGATGATACCCGTGAAAACTGGAAAGGAATTCTCAGATTACAAGTAATATTTATCGTTTACTTTCGAAATTTTACACAATTGACAAGTAACAAGAATCAATGATATAACCACGCAATCAACGAACGATATACTTCTCACATCAATTTCAGTGGTTTATATTGCGTATCAAATTATTTGATTAATTTATTTTTAATAATCTTAACCTATGCAATTTTGAGATTTTGTAAGATATAAATATAGAATATTTTGTTAGTCCTTCTCACTAGGAGATCGTGTTTTGAGGCGAACTGTACTTTGGATACAAGGTTTTCAGTGACTTCTACAGTCCAACTTTATGGTTTGTGTTAGTTTTGAAATAAGAATATGTTTAGTTCCAACCGGAATTTCATTTATTCAGTTCCTACCCATTCCTAACCGTCACCTTGCTGGAAAAGTATTTTAAATTTGGAACGATGGCAAGAACATATTATAACGGCCGGCATAGTCCAGTGGTAACGCATTGGACTGCCATTCCGAAGGTCGCGGGTTCGAACCCGGCGTGCGCAAATAAATTTTATTTGATTAATTTGTGTTATTTCACAATTAATTAATTAAAATAATATATAGTATATTTGCGGCACGTTCCAGAGTGGAAGATACTACCAGTATCGCCCTGGTGTAAGACCACCATTCAGAATTGAAACGTTGCTCCAAATGGCTTTAGCCGTGTTTAGTGACTAGATCTGAATAGCCAGGTACTTCCCCACCTTCCTCTTTCCCTTCCCCACTTACCTTCAGCCTCACAACCAGTGGCGGCCGGTGGTCAAAATATGTGGGGGTTCACTAGATTAAAACATTAAGTCATAAAATAAATTAAATAAAGGTAGATACCTATTTATAAAGAAGTTCTATTCTCTGCTCCTTTTGTTTAGCGAAGACCTCTATCAATGCAACACTGATAGTGCGTTCAGTCTGTCCTGGCTCAACTTGTTTAAAAAAGATTTTATTCTTTTTAACGTTGAGAAACATCTTTAGCTTTCAACTGAGGTCATTCCAAAGGTCATGAATGGTGCACAAAAGTTTTAGTAATTTCACAGTCTCGGGAAAGTCTTCTAATAAACAAGTAGATACTATAAAAAAGTTGTAAAATTGATAAAGCGCCGTTAGCTTTTGAAAAATCGTCGCGGGCGTAAATTGCACAGAGTTTACCTTTTACTGATCTTTATTTAGGAAGTCATAAGCGTCACATTTAAATCATGTTCTGGGAAATTTGACCTGTATCGATTTTTATTAAATAGCTCATTATGGTGTTTAACTTAGGCACGGTAGCCTGAATCCGATTGCATTCTGATGTCAACTTTTCCTAAAACCTTTAAGCTCAAAACTTTTTGTAAATGTAAATGACAAGAATTATGTTTTTTGATTTTTTCAGAAAGGTGAGTTACATCAGTAACACCGCTGATTGTCCAAACTGAATCAACATCGTAAATTAAACACGGAAAACAAAATAAACTATTGAATTGATCACATGCACAGAGCTACGAAGCTTTGTTATACAATGTTTTGTTAAATGATCGAGTAAACTTCTTCGATCCAGATTTTCACTCTTGTTTTATTATCAGTTCAGGTTTTAGGTGGACAGGCATTTTTATTATCACTTTGTTTTCAAAACTCGACCTATTGTTTTTAATGTATTCCACATTCAAACTCATTCTTAATTTATACTATGAACAAACACAAAAGTAATCATAAATTAGTACAACCTGCAATTGATATGCCTTATTAATAATTGATATACAAGATCGATATAACCTGCAATTAAATATCAAAACTTTCGCAGAGTAAGAAAAGTTTTAAATTCAACAGACAATGCCCGTCAACTGCGAGTACTGACTAAACTGATAATAAGTAATCTGACCATCACTCATCTCTTAATAACATGTTTTATCCTGTATGCTTGTATCGAAGAAGCGGAACATTCGCTGAAAAATAGCAGATGGTAAATTGAAACCACGATATCGACAATAATATAAAACATACGCGTTTTAGTTTAACTTTCTACTGAATAAACCGTTCCTTCTGATGTGGTGGTAAAACCCCGAACGCCGTCCATGATATGGTATTATTTGCAAAGAATAGTATGAACTGGTATGTACCCACGCTTTCGACTGTTCCACAGAATATGCGACAAAGCAGTTAAATTTTGGATCGCAATCGAAAACGAACTGCTACGAACATAGGCACAAGTCAAAGTCGGTCTGCAAGTTAAGCGCGCCTAATAAGTAGGTACCTTTTGAATGAGATATTATAAACGAACCGAGTTTCGTATTGTGATTAGCCATGTCGGAAATCTTGTTGGTTGTTCGGCGCTCGGAAGCACATATTAGCTGGCCGCCACTGCTCACAACATCCCCCAATTGGGGATGCCATAGTCTCACTGGCTCCAGACGGGAGCAGTTGGGACTCTTGTGAGGTATTCACTATAAAAAAAAAAAATAAAAAAAAATAAATTCGAGTGCATTTGTTTTGAATACAGAAGAAGGATTGGGACCACTCGCTGAAAGGTAAAAAAATAAGGCGTTTAACTATCTTGGAAGTGCGTCATATCGTTTAAGTACTCATTCGTTTTGTGTGGGAATAATTACCTTGAGGAATCAAGTCTTTTCGTATAGACGCAGTGGTAAGTGATTGGTCATCATGTTTTCCCTCCTGTACATTTTCATTCCTACACATACTATCACCCAATTCCAACAAACACCATTTCATTTCGTCTCGTTTGAATTATTTACGGTCCACATCCATGCTAATCCGAAGCTATAATTCGTGATATAACAGTTTGTGTTGGGTGCTTTCAGTAACTTCTATGGTAATGTTTTTAAAAATACTAGTCGGTTCTTTTTTTGATAATTCCATAAGCCAAGATTTTTCTGGAATTATTGTAGTTATGAATTGATTTAATTTATTTGAAACTGTGTGGGAGAATGTTGTATATATCTACAGTTAATAATTTAGAGTTTATTTGTCCATTCAGGCATATTTAGTTTATCTATTTGGTTTGCTCTTATTTTCTGATTACATGAGGTGTGTGCCTTTTTTCCTTTTTCGAGATGATGAAACAGAATATTTTAGTGATGTTTGGTGTTTTTTTGTATTCTCGGAACGTCGAAATGTTTAAAAATAAAATAAAGATAAAAAATAGAAGTACCTAAAAGTATACT
This sequence comes from Hesperophylax consimilis, assembly GCF_061612785.1. Classification (NCBI taxonomy): domain Eukaryota; kingdom Metazoa; phylum Arthropoda; class Insecta; order Trichoptera; family Limnephilidae; genus Hesperophylax; species Hesperophylax consimilis. The sequence continues at coordinate 8,946,838 of NC_142839.1, read as the reverse complement.
AGCTGAAGATGTCTTAAATTGAATTTCCACTCGACACTCTACTTCTGAGCTAAAACACAAGCCAAACGACATCAACGTTCATATTTTGTCCATAGTTTAGTGGTTTACCAAATTTTATATATTTATAACGATGGCCTAACACACACATGTAGATATTAAGTGCAGTTTTAACAAAAAAACAATTACGTGTTTTGTAAAGCATTTATCAAGATTATTAACTTTATAAATAGATGTTTCGTGGAAAATTTACAGACTTATTTCATCTAGAATTGATAAAAAGCGGATATTCACATTAATTTTGGTGCTTGACTTCTTTAAGGCGATGCACTACGTCGTGTAATATTTTGAATTGAGCCGCTATCAATAACAACCCTTACGTAGATGGCGATTATGTTTAAATTCCCGTAAAATAAAACCATCCGCCTGTTTTGATTTATGCAAGAAAAAAACATGACCAAAAAGTGCCGTTTATTTTATTTTGTGGATATTCAGGCATAATTTTTTTTTTTCGATCATTTTATAAATAACTTAATTTTCCACATTATACAATAAAATCATAACCGAAAATGGGTTTGTAAGTAGGAGATTTTGAACTTTAAAGCAATTTTCATAGGCCTTTACATTATTTTTTTTCTGGGCTTTGAAAAAGACTTATCTAAAAAATACTCGATTATTTCAAAGGCCAAGATGTATTCTACTCGCAATATTTAATTAAAGCATCTGAAACATTTCTAGGCGACCAAATTTTCAAACCAAAAACACATGATTTTGCATTACCACGTATGGCATCGCCTTAACCTAGAATATACTTATAAATTAATTTGCAATTAACACAAGTGTTCACTAGGTCATAAATAATATTTGTAATATTATATAATATTTGCTATCATGGGTTTTATATTATTAATCTTGGAAAATAATCGAAGCGAATGTGTTTTCCTTTAGTCTCAATCAGATAAGTGCTAGGTGCGGGATTATTGTCTATAATACTATTGAATAGGTCATAAAGTTTTTAGGAATTGTCGGTAGGTAGAGGTAGGTACTGCCAAAACCATCATGGGCAGATACCTGCAAGTATTAAGATTATTTATCGTATCCGGATTAGAGCCAATCTATTGATGGCGAAACTTTTCCATTGTTACCATATTAAATTATAACTTTAAATCGTATTAGCCTACACTCTTCAATGTTAGCTTTATTCAGGGTTGCCACTCGGAGGAAACATTATAATATCATATCTTCATAAATTAAAGGATGGAATATTATTAATTAAATATTACTAATTGGGGTATGTTGTGATGCTGAAGGTAGTGGGGAGAAGAAGGAGATGGGGAAATGGAACTTTGCTATTCAGATCTTGTCACCAAACACAGCTAATTTCAAACAAAGCTCGATTCTGAAGGACGGTCTTTACCAGTACGAAACTCAAAATGTATACTACTCTGGAACATACCGCAAATATCCAACATATCATTTTAAATATAAGAATAATAACTTTTATGTTTTTTCTGTATTTTATTTTATTATTTACTGTAATATATATTTTTGTCTTGCTTTCTTTAAATAAAAAAATAAAAAAATAATAAAAAATGGAAAAAAGTGAAATATCACAAATCAATCTAAATAGATTTACTGGCGCAAGATGGGTTTTGAACCCGCAACCTCCGGAGACTGACTATTTAGATGTCTTGAATTAAACATTTTTTGATTGGTTTGTTATTGACAATTCCATTAATCTCTAATTTATGTGTAAATGTAAACTTTTTTTTCTGAAACTCTACTGGCTCTTGAGGGGAAAATAGAATTTTTGCAAATATTACCAAAAACAGTACACCAAAAAAGGAGTACCATTAAAATATACATTGGGAACAAACCTTACCATGGCCGGTTTTAGATAGTGATTTGATTTTTAAAGGAAGACATATTATAAAAATTAAATAAGTTTACAAGTATATTTCCCATAAGATGTATCCCTTTGAACAATAATTGTACATAAAATAAGTGCGAGAAGCAACTGCATGAAATGGAGTACGAAGTATAAAATATTTGGTAAGGGATAATTAATCGTACTCATCAGGTTAGGACTGTCTAAATGATTTTAGAAAATTAATTAAATATTGCAAAATTTTCTTCGTTGTGACAATTCGGATAGTTTAATAAGTAATTGCATTAAATCTGTAATATTTAATTTATATTTTATGTACCTTAAAATGTATGCTGTGCTCTTTTAGTTTTATGTAAATCAATGTCGTATAAAGGTGACCAGATAGAGGAGACGCAGTATGTTTTTTCAGAAACAATAATTTTAATGAAGAGCTTCCCAACCCTGACTCCGCGCGACGCGACGGGTGTTTGTGTATACATATATGTTTACGTTTGCATAAGTCAAATAGAGATAGTATCGCGTGTAAATAGCAAAAGCCTCATTGAAATTCAATTAGCGCCGGTAGATGGGAGGGGAATGAATTGTTAACATGATTTGAATTGATCTGACTAGTTGCTAGAAAATATCATAAATAATTTGGTACGTTGCTTTGAAAAACACTATTACAATACTTAAAAATGTTAAAATATTATTTAAAAAATAAGAAGATTGAATACAAGTACGGTTCCATGCTAATTCAACACAGTGACTATTCAACACACCTTTAAAAAGTGATGTAAAGTCATTAAAAATGATGAAAAAAAAAAAAATTAACCTAACCCAACCTAACCAGTTAATGAAGTTTTTGTTTCATCACTTTTCATGACTTTATATAACTTTTTAAAGATGTGAGGAATTATCATTTTGATGATTTATCCGGTCACCGTACGTACATAATGTTAGGCAATTCAACAAAAAAAATACATAATTTAATATGATAAATTTTTTAACAAAAATAACTATACAACCAATAATATACATTAAGACGACACAATACCCTAAAATAAAGTGGTTACGAATTCTTCGGAATTAATAAAAATGTAACCCTCGAGCAAACCCCCGTTATTAGAGTACTGTGTAGCCAAATAGGTAAGTACATGCAAATCATTGAGGACTTGAATGTAGTTGCGCAACTTGTTTTTCTTGTTCGTTTGTTGTTCTTTTTAGAAATTTGGAACACCCACTCGCAGTCCCCTCTTACCTCGCAAAAGCCCAAAAGTATTGGGTGCGTCGAATTTAAACTCGCAATTCAATAGCACTTTAAGCGCAATTGAAGTGAAATGACACTACACTGCGCTATATAAATGCCATGTTATTATTATTATGAATAGGACAATGTTATTTTTATATTTTTTGTATCGTTCTTCCGTAACAAAATGATTTTTATTAAATTAAATTACTTTTGATAGGTACATCCAATACACCTACACAAGGACCTCTTTAAAATCGTTTATCTCTTTATCAGCAATGATATACATATTATCCCAATTACTTTCATTAAATCTTTGAATGAAAATAAATTAAGTGAATAGAATCTGCGTCCATGAAAAAAACATATTTATCCTGGAATTCACAAAACGTTAAATAATTTTATGCGGTTTATCACAATAATATTTTTTATCAGTTCTACCAATAAAAGTGAATCTCCTCTAATCCTTTACTATAAGCTGTGTCGTTAATTAAAATATATGAAATAGCTTGTAATTCAGCTTGATATCAAAGATTGTCATCTTATTCAGTGATAATTTGATAATCTTCTCGTTTCTTATCTCTTATCCATGCCACAAATCAAACACGCTGTATACCTACGAGTTTATTAAAAAAACTTCAATCGATTTTACATTAGATAAAGAAATATTTTTATCGTTATGGATTTACCTTGATAGTTTTTATCATTCCGTGCCAAAGATAATTCGCGAAACGTGATAACATTTGTGAATTTGTAATTTATCGAAAACGATAAAAATCTAATAACAACATCGGCAAGTAACTCACTTATCGCACAATACACGATCAAGTAAAAAGACAATGTGATGTGATGATTGTTAGTTTGATTCTAGTTAAAATATTCATATTTCAAGTTTGAAAAATCTTTTATAAAACATTTTAATTCTATAATATGGGTCATTGAACTCAAATTAATTCGTAAGTAACTTACTTACTTACTCATACGACCAGAATTTGGTTGACGGCGGTATTTCATTAGTAATAATTTATTGTTTTGTCCAATTTAGTCAAAAGGTCAATTATTTGAATCGTAGTTTGTTTATATTGAACGATCATTAATTGATTATTTACTATGAATGAAGAATGAGTTAATGATGCATGTAAGTAAGTCTAAAGTAATGGTGTTTGAAATGAGTTCCAAAACAGTGTTTGAATGATGTTTGAAATGAGTTCGAAAATAGTGTTTGAAATGAGTTCGAAAACAGTGTTTGAATGGTGTTTGAAATGAGTTCGAAAACAGTGTTTGAATGTGTTTGAAATGAGTTCGAAAACAGTGTTTGAATGGTGTTTGAAATGAGTTCGAAAACAGTGTGCAATATAGTTGCGAACGATGAACATGATGGAGAAGTATATTTACGATATATGGAAAGTCTGATTTTGTTCATATTGAATCGACACACCACGTCGTGTAACATTCGGAATCGGGCCGCTAACAATAACATTCCTTATGAATATGGCGATAAGGTTTAAATTCCCGCTAAACACAAGCCGCTTATTTTGATTCATGCAGAAAAAAACATCGACAAAAAGCGTGTGTTATTTTATTTTGCGAAGTTCAGGCATAAATATTTTAATGTGTTACGATGTTTTTCTAAAGAATTTAATTTGACACATTACACAATAAAACTATAACCGAAAAGGTGTTCGTAAGTGACATATTTTGAAGTTAGCAGTTTTTTATTGACCTGACACTTAAAAATAATAAAAAGATTCATTAAAAATATCCTCGATTGTTTTAAAGGCCAAGATATTTTATTCTCGCAGTATTTAAAAGTATCTAAAATATAAGTGATCCATAGACATATGAATATTAGTAGACCTGCCCTAAGTGATTAAAAGCGTATTATCCCCACTCCCCATACCGGTTCCATTGGAGCCGGCTGTGCTCGCGTATGGCCTCAAGTGAAATTTAAAAACGTGACGTCATCATTCTTGTGCGAACTATGGTCGAGGCATCATCGGTTCATTTTACGAAATAACACGGCAAAATGTTGACTTGTACTATGAAAACTTGTAAAAATAGATGTGAAAAAGAGAATAAACCCAATTGTCGTATTACGTTCCATATATAAGCATTATTTTACTTTATTTTAAGCATATTCACATTGTATAATATGAATCAGTTGTTACTATCACATCGAGAAACATCTGGACGCGAAACACAAAGCTGGTTGGTTGCTGGGAAGTAAATTATGAACATTTATAAAAGTGTCTTAACTAAATACTTAAACGAAATATTCGACTCTGAAAATAGAACCGAATTTTTTTGCCGAATTTGGACTTCGCAAATTTGTTCATAACGTGGCGAGTAATTTGCGCTCCCATGTAAAAATGTCTATTCATTCAAAAGCAGATTTTACTTTTAAGAAGTAAATGGTGATATTATAATGCGAGATGCCTATTTACTGTCAGATTGATTTATTGACGAATCACAGTCAGCTTCACTCCCTTCGTTCTTCAACAGTTGATTTTACCCCTCGCCATTATCTTCTCGTCTATTAATTCCTATGTCTGTGAAGTGATCCAATTTTCAAACCAAAAATACATGATTTTGAATTAAGTAATGCATCGCAAAGACAGAACGCAATTGGCCAAAAATTGTCCAAATAAGAGTAGCTAATAGTCCACAATGCAGTCTTGATACGAACACTGTTGTATAGCAGTGAGGCAAGGAAGGATGAAAGTAGATTAAATGCTGTGTAAATCAGATCCCTGAGGAGTACGTGTGAGTAAAGAATGCCAGGCCAATATTAGCGTAATGTAATGAGTAAGATTAAGGGAGGTTTAGATGGTTTGGACATTTAGAGGGAATGAACAAAGAAATGAATGAAATGAATATGACGCTTATGTGAATGATAAAATAGTCGGGGACGCTCGACGAAGACAGACGATCAAGTCAGCTTACTTACGACTTATACTTGAATCAGGCCATGTCGAGAGTCAGAATAACAGAAGGGTATTTAGTATGTATCAGATAATGTATGAATGTGAATGAAGCAATGAGTGTGTGGCAAGACCGAGTTGTTTAATCCCTGTTGTCTCTGCCTACGCCTGCTGGGAAACGGCTTGATGGTTAGTTTTCTACTATGCCCACATAACAGGCAGTGTGTACGGAAAAAACTTACCGATGACTTAAAAGCAGGACTGTAGGCCTTTAGCCATTGAATTGACAAATTTTCTATCAAACTATCAGTAAAACACGAATGTGTTGTGTGTCAGAACACGTGTTCATGAAAATTGTAATATGTTCGCATGGTTCCATGATAACTCAACACAGTGACAATTCAACACACTTTTAAAAAGTGATATAAAGTCATTAGAAACGATGAATTTTTTTTAACCTAACCTAACCTACTTAACCCAGTCAATTAAGTTTTTTTTCATCACTTTCCATGACTTTATATAACTTTTTAAAGTTGCGATGAATTATCAATGTGATGATTTATCCGGTCACCGTTCGCATTTCGTCATTATATTTATCAGAATAAGCGCAGCTGCATGAACACGAGTTTCGATACATTCTGAAACTACTAATATTTTATTAGGAAACGGCATGCCATAAAGTTTTTAACATTAATAAATCAGTAATACTCATTTTTCTCCTTGTGTCACATTAAATTGTGCTGCTCCCTGATTTACGCTAGCCTGATTAGGTACTGTATTTTGGCTCACTCGTATGAAATTATTTGGAAATTTTTACTATTATTATATTCATGTAAATTTAATAATAATTTTTGTATGTTTTTGTTGCAGGTAAGTGGAATGTTTGTATAAACGGCTTATCTCGTATCTCAAGGATTATCTAACGGACGATGTTATCGGTAAGTTTTACCCGAAACTATAATATTTATAGACATCGATTATGAATGTTTACTTACATTTTTAGCCAGTGTTGGATAAGATTAGGAATAAAGATTACAAGATATGTAGTGAGATAGGAATACATCCATATTCTCCACAGTATCTCATGTAAAGATTAATAATATCATATCGGGTTACATTTACACATATAAGTGGTTGTACTACTGTGATAATTAAAATGAACAACTGTCAATCTAAGTATGTATATAAAATATAATATAATCATAATCAGTTTGCAAGAGTTTTTAAATGTTCATTAAAGATAAGCTAGTTCCTACCGTCTGTCTTTTGGAAAAGCTGATTTCAACAACATGTCCAAATGAAATAGGTATATGATACCTACTGTAGTTTTGCTTTAACATTACAACATTTTACTAGTTTAGAATGGACTATGATTCGCTAATAGTGAAGTTAGGAAAAGTCACCCCTTAGACGTCTATAGTTTAGAGTGAGACAGCGATAGGCGATCGTATATATATATATATATATATATAGTATATCACGGACTGACTCTCCGGACGTATTTATCAATATCACTTCATTTATATTTAAGTGTTACAATAATAAAATGCATTGTTAATACTTGCGAAAGTTTTCATCTTTCAATCAAACGGTCTCGAACATTATCAATATTCAAACCGGATCATTTGAATAAACATTGGCGCAGCCGTTAGGATTAAAGATTAAAGCTTCATCAGGACTCAGGGCTCTACAATATTGACAGTTAAACATACATTTCTGATGAAGTTTCATACGTGTTTGATACTGCTTTTTATTTATGATGTTTTTCATTAATATGAAAATAATACATATACCTATAACTCATACCCAGTCCCAATCTTTGGTCACCTAAGGTAAACTTGATAACATATATGTATCATGTACATGATACATTGATCAAGTACAAAATATGTCAACCTACCGTCATTGATTACACAGATAGTGAATACGCTCCACATTAAAACTTCCAAAACATTAGAAAATTGCAAGTAAACACAACATAAAGTGTCGAAGTAGTTAAATCACTTCATCTTCGAAATATTCAATCAGTTAGATTTTTAAATTATCGTGTGTGCTGTGCAGTGCTGTGTTTTAAAAATATTAAAATAACAATTTTCAACTGGTAAACATACCAAACGCGCAGGCGCATTATCAGTCCGTCATTACTATCGCCATTGGTCGAAAGTGTCGTCACTTTTGAATAGTGCTAAACAGTTTGCGGGAAACAGGCGTTTGTGTATAAACTAATTACGAATAAAGTTAACATATTTTTAACTCTTTTTAAATAAATTTTAATATGGATTTAAACGAGAACTCTCTTAACTATATGACCAAGGCCAAGGATCTACTCTGTTCGCTGATAAAAATTATTAATGACCCCGGCAACAAATTTACGAAGGAGCAAATGGGTAAAATTACCCCGATAACAACGGATCTGTTAGGAACCACAGGATTGATGGCTGTTCGTATGGGAATGTTGGAAGGAGAATTGTCAACATTAAAAAGTGTAACGGATACTCAGTCTATTGTTACTAACCCGACAAATACTTCATCTTCAATAAATGATTTGCTCGCAGAGGCCGAGGATAGAAAAACCCGGTCAAAGAACATTATTTTATTTAATGTTCCCGAAAGTATTTCAGAATCAACAACAACAATTATTAAAATGGACAGCGATAAAGTAGTTTCAGCGATTAGTGATATAAATAATGAATTAATACCGAGTGTGGTTAAGTCGTACAGACTTGGTGTAAAAAAGTCCAACAAAATTAGACCGATTAAGGTCGAATTCAATGACTCTGTCTCGGCTCGTGAGGTTTTGACCAGGAACGCAAAACTGAAAAACGGTATAAAGGCCAGTAACGACCAAACACCATTGCAGAGGACTCAACTTCTAGATTTACGCCAACAACTCGAGACGAGGAAGAACAACGGTGAAACCAATATAACTATCAAATATGTGAACTCTGTACCTAAAATTATTGAATGTGCGCCAAAAAACTGAAACAACAAAAAATAAAATGCTACTACCAAAATGTGAGAGGGATCCGCACTAAACTTCCCATGTTGCTGACTTCGGCGGCAACTATCAGCAGTGATATCTTCATTTTAACCGAAACATGGCTCGACTCAGGAATCAATTCCGCCGAATTAGGCTTCCCTAATTTCAACATCTACCGTATGGATAGGAATTCTAAAACAAGTGCCAAAAAGAGAGGAGGTGGTGTAGCCATTGCTATCTCAAAAAATCTCAGTTCTTCAAAAATATCCACAAAAAACACATCCATCGAGCAACTATTTGTCAATGTGAACACTTCTAGAGGTAAAATAATAGTGGGATGTGCATACTTACCTCCGAATTCTGATGTCCAAAGCTACAGCAATCACTGCGACGAGGTTGAATAAATTTGTGCTAAATATCCTAATACTAAACTACTTCTAGTTGGTGATTACAATCTGCCACATTATGATTGGTGTAATATGAATTCTGTCAATTCTTGTTCTAATGTTAATATTCGTGTTATTAGAGATATGGCACTGTTCTTAGGTCTAACACAGTGTAATAATGTTCTTAATATAGGAGGTCGTACGTTGGATTTGGCACTGTCAAATGTGTCTGACATCTGTGTTGTGAGAAGTACCGAAATTCTATTACCTGTCGATGTTTACCATCCACCACTAGAAATATGCATGTCCAATCTTAAACCAATTCCTATCGTAAAAAAGGTAGTAGAAACTCGAAATTTCAAAAAAGCTGACTATGTTAAAATTTCAAATTTCCTTAAACAGACTGACTGGTCATTCTTTGATAGCGACGATGATATTAATGTACACCTTAAAAAATTTTACTTCATCGTTAATTCTGCAATTGAACAATTTGTTCCTTTAACGACTTACAGAGAAACTCTATACCCAAAATGGTTCTCAAAAGACCTGATAGACTTAATTTACCTCAAAAAATTATCTCATAAGAGATTCAAACAAAGTCGCCTGGCCATCGATTATACTGCGTTTCAAAAATTGAGGGCAGAGTGCAATAAGCTCTCCGCAAAATGTTACAAAAATTACATTAGTGATGTCGAAGGCTCTATCATGGACGACTCAAATTTCTTTTGGAAATATGTTAAATCCCAAAAAGAAAATGGTACTTACATACCTAGTAGTGTGTCATTCGATTCTAAATTATCCCAAAATCTTCAGGAAACTGTTAATCTTTTTGCTGATTTTTTTAGCGGCGTTTACATTAATGCAAGTGAAGACAGCAATATTTCGTGCTTTGATTTGGTTGAAACTCTTGATATATCTGACTGTAATGTAACCATAGACGATATTATATCTAAGCTGAAGAGTCTTGATTCCCGAAAATCCGCAGGACCTGATAATGTTCCGCCCAGGTTTTTAGTAAATTGTATGCATACATTGTCATATCCTATTCATAAGTTATTTACAAAGTCACTCTCATCAGGTGTATTCCCGGACCTTTGGAAGTTTAGTCTTTTAACGCCCATTTTCAAAAAAGGTAATAAGAGCGAAGTAACAAATTATAGGCCAATATGTATAATGTCTACTTTACCCAAACTTTTTGAAAGCCTAGTACTAGATAAGTTGATATCCCGAATCAATCGAACCATCTCTCCCCTTCAACATGGATTCATTAAAGGTAGATCTACTCTTACCAATTTGATATTGTACACGAATGATATTGTTAATGCCCTTAATGCATCACATCAAACTGATTCCATATATACTGACTTCAGTAAGGCATTTGATAAAGTAAACCACAAAATATTATTACGTAAACTAAAATTGTTGGGAATAAGAGGGAGCATGTTGGAATGGTTTAAGAGTTATCTATTAGGAAGGTACTTAGCAGTCAAGATAGATTCGTTTACTTCTTATACATTTGCTGCCTCGAGCGGAGTACCACAGGGATCTCACTTGGGCCCAATATTATTTTGTTTGTTTATCAATGATATTGTTAATATTTTTACTAATGTTAAAGTCCTGTTATTTGCCGACGATCTGAAGATATACAGAATAATCAAAGACGATGACGATCGCGCAATTTTGCAGTTGAACCTTAATAAACTATGTGCGTGGTGTTCTGTCAATGATTTGCAACTAAATTTAGGTAAATGCCAGATAATCAGTTTTTACAAAGGCAAAAATCCACTTAATTTTTCCTATTTTATGAATGGTGCTAATCTTCTTCGTGTATCACAGATTCGTGATCTTGGTGTTATATTCCACGAGAGTCTACAGTTTAACGAACACATCGATGAAATAACAAGCGATGCGATGAGAATACTAGGTTTTATTTTGAGAATGGGAGCAAATTTTAAAAGTATGTCAACATTAAAACATCTGTATTGCTCGTTAGTAAGAAGCAAATTAGAATACAATTCCACCGTATGGTCACCGTACTACAAGGTCCATTCTCAATCATTAGAAAAGGTACAAAATAAATTCCTTCGGTACATTAATTTTAAAATGAAAATTCCAATCGAATTTATAAATTACAATAACTTGCTTGCAGAAACTAAACTTCTTAAATTATCTGATAGAAGAGTGTTAATTGATTTGCTATTTTTATTCAAAATTATTAAATCTTTAATTGACAGCCCTAATTTGTTGGAACTTATTTGCATTAATGTTCCTGCTAGGCAAACTCGCAGTAAAGATACTTTTAAATTTAACAAGAACCTCAACACTAATTATTCTATTTTTTCACCAATTCCTAGAATTCACAACCTTGCGAATAAATACTGTGAACTTATAGATATGTTTGGTTTTGACAATTTTGTGTGCTTTAAAAGGCAACTTATTTCGATTCTATCGGCTAATAATTAACTTTTATAGCTTTAATAATTTTATTACATCTTCTCCCATTCGAAACCTTTCAAGTAAATTATATCCATATTTGTTTGTTTTTTATTTGCTCTACTATACACTTATAACTGTATGCATATACCTACTAACTACTTTTTATACATAACACTATGTTCCATCTCAGATCTTATTATTTCTTATTCATGTCGATATTGCTAAATTCTATTAGTTTTTGCTTTTTACAGGTGCAACTCTTATTTTGTTATTTATTTTTTTTTATTTTTTTATTTTTTTTTATTTTTATTTTTTTTTTTTTTTTTAAATCTCTGTTATAATGTTCTTTACCTCACGAGTAAGTTACACTCTAATTTATATTGGTTTATCGATTTGTTAAACTCACAATTAATACTGGGTTTAAACACACCCACTTACTTACTTTTTATGTTGAACTTTCTTTTACTTACTATTTCATGCTTGGGTATATTTTATATTGAATCCATCTTATTAGTGTTTTGCTAATTTGCACAAAATTTTATTATATGTGTTGCTTTCTTACAATTAACTCCATTTATCTTCTTATGTTCAATTATTGTAATCAATGTAAATGTATATTTTCATGTAAAAGCCCATTAGGGCGTAAATAAAAAAATAATAAATATTGTATTTGTACAAGATACATTGATCATGTACAAGATACCTTGATCATGTTCAAGATATATTGATCATGTACAAGGTACATTGATCATGTGCAAGATACATTGATCATGTACAAGATAAATTGATCATGTACATGGGTACCAGTACTACCTATATACGTATAATTCGAATATACAAAAATATTTACGAATTTCCAAAAAATATTGCAGATATCATTTTTCTTAACTATTGTTCTATTAACTGCCCGAAAGTGGTTTGCATAGCCACTAATAATTATTTTATGACTCTATTTTATTCCGTGACATTGGATAAATCCGATTTGATTTCCCCCACGATTCTCGCTAATTGCCTTGGATAGGTGAATACTTAATTCGCCACGGATGAGCGTTGCTGGATATGTATAAGATGGGCCGAACCTGAGCAATAATCGTGAACAATTCTGAGCCATTCCGAGCCAGTCCGAGCCACAGCGAGCACTGATGTCGAGCATATGAGGATGAGCGGATATTGCACCAGCAGAGATGTTATCTGGCAAATGAATCGTATACAGCGGGGCCTGCAAGTGTTGACGGACTCATGGCTAACTGTTGAATTGGCTATAATATTGTTATTATGTTATTAGCCTTGTAAAATGCAATCCTAGCGCGTTACGGACAACATGCTATTGTATGAGCATATTCAAGCTCTCTGTATACTCAGTCTGTTGCCGATTTAGTTTCGAACATAAAATGCACACATTTTTATGGTTGCCAACATAAAATATCAAAAAATTACATATTGTGCCCCTTTTCCTTCGTACGACAAGAAAACGAAATATTAGGCGGTTGTTATCGACCATAAATAGTTACGATTATTGTCGTATCTTACCCTTAGAAAAATGAGTATTACTATTGGTAATCACTTAATCAGTAATCAATGTAATCATGTTAAAAAACGGGATTGCAGGCCGTTTCCTGATAAACTTTTATTAAAATTCTTAATGTATCGGAACACGTGTTCATGCTCACGCACCTTCATATAATGACGAATTGCGAAAATGTTTAGGACTTTTACGAACACTTGTTCCGACATCGTGATAATATATTCGTATTTTGCTCAAAGTTTTCAGAAAACCTATTAACTCATTCGTTGAAGGCCTGCAATCCCGTAGTTAAACACCGGATTACCTATAATTTGAAGAGATTCTTATAAATTAGCAATACTTATTTTTTTCCGTGTGCTAACTGTATAAATGAAATAATTATTGTTTTCAGTAAGATTGTTCAAGAGACTCATTACTATAAAATGAACAAATCAATGTTATCACAAAAATAAATTATTGTGGGTAGGAGGTAATTACTATTAAAAGCATCAATTTTGATCGACTTACCTGTGTTGTTTTTTTGTACCATCTTGCATTTAATATGACAGCGATAATTATCAATAAAATACCTTATTTTTAAAAAAAGAACGCAAATGATTTTAATGTGTTTTTTGCAATAAGAATCTTTTTTCAGTTCTTTCTTTAAATCAATTGTGGTCCACTGTTTTAATTCAATTATGATAACAAACATTAATTGCTCGTTAAGAATTGAGAATTCTTCCCATCTTAAATAATTTTACCACCGATACGGAGTGAGTTTATGCGATTTTTTCTCGCGTAATTAATATCTTCATCAGATAACGTCACTCAGTTTATGCAGCTTCAAGATGTAACGGTACCAGCTGCTGCATTCTGCACGACTGGAGGTAAATATTAAATTGCATAACATTTATAATTTACACTAGCTTGGCAATATGCAAAAATACCGGGTTAAATTTTTTATACGGTCATATTATTTTAATTTACTTTGGTACGTACTTTATCAATTGATTTAAGGCGATTCACTACGTCGTGTAATATTTTAAATTGAGCCGCAATCAATAATAACCCTTACGTAGATGGCGATAAGGTTTAAATTCCCGCTTAACACCATTCGCCTGTTTTGATTTATGCAAGAAAAAAACATAGCCAAAAAGTGCCTTTTATTTTATTTTGTGGATGTTCAGGCATAAATATTTTTTTTCGATCATTTCATAAATAACTTAATTTGCCACATTATACAATAAAATCATAACCGAAAATGGGTTCGTAAGTAGGCGATTTCGAACTTTAAAGCAGTTTTCATAGGCCTTATACATTATTTTTTTCTGGGCTTATAAAAAGACTTATCTAAAAAATTCTCGATTATTTCAAAGGCCAAGATGTATTATACTCGCAGTATTTAATTAAAGCATCTGAAACATTTCTAGGCGACCAAATTTTCAAAACAAAAACACATGATTTTGCATTACTACGAATGGCATCGCCTTAATAATGATTTGATTATTTTATAAAACGTTATGGTCCCAGTAGGAAATTTATGCAGTAGGTATTTCCTTAATATATATTAGGAACACAAACACAGCATCTCACCATTGCCATCCGTCTGTTTTTTAACCTTGTCTTATTTATCATCAATAAAAGGTACTCATTTCGGTTGTGGATCTATCTGTGAATGATTGTAACTCTGTATCAATGACCTCCGATTTATTTCGAATTTAAAATTGTCATTTTCAAAATTGGAACTATTGTGTAAAGAATTCAGAGAAATGATTAGTGTGGAATGTAATATTTTAACAGAAAAATTATTTAAATTATGGTTGACAATTTCAAAATTGGATCTGATGTGTCATGAATTCAGACAAGCGATAAGTGAATTGGTACTTACCTGTAAAATTAAATATTTTAACAAAAATATATTTAAATTCTGCATTTCTTTTGTTTATATGTCTTAGAGTTCATTTTAACAAGTAAAGCCAGATGTCGTGATTTTTCTAGTGTATGCGCTTTTAAAAATTCCCAAGAAAGCATTTTCTCCTGATTAATTAGATTCACTAAAGTAATCTCCCGGTTTTCACGGGTTTGCGCTAGTATGTACGTAAATGGTCATCAAAAACCATTTCATTCCGTAACTGGAGCCACGAGTCAGAACTCAGAGCTGGCGTATCCAGGCATAAGGATCCAATTGTATCCATCCGTCCAATCCATCCGATCCACCCAATGGTCCACCAATACCCGTGCAGACCATGCACCGGGCACCGGGCAGCAGATCACACCCAATACCCTTGGGGCTATTAGTCTTCACGATGTTCCCGGCCTTGTTCCTTGTTCCCTTCCCCTTATCTGATTTCCTCTCACGGCAGATTTCTGTACCGATAGCTAACGAGGAGAGGGAGTTCGGAGAGGGATTTACAAATGTTCCCAATCAGAAATACCAAGCGCCCAATACTCATTTTAATAATATTTTGTTCGATAATGAAATTGAATGCGGTCTACGGAAATTCAAAAAAGAGTTCTAACAGTGATTTGTAAAATTAAAAAGAAAAAAATGCAATGACTGCTAGTTAATCTGAATTTGCCTTTGTAGATGGAAAGGCACAATAAAATATGGACTCAAGTATATAATAAGTACAACTGGTATCGGTCCAAATGGAAGAGAGCTACAGATATGCGAACTTGCCTTTTATACCCTCCATTCGCGTCGTGCATTCACTGCATCAGAGACTTACGTTCACTATTATTCAATAATCTCCGACTTAAGTTCATTAGGTACACCCATATTCACTTAAATCGATCACTCACTCAGACGTACAGACTAACAATAATTATAATGTACCTAATATTTTATTTTGAACCCAAATCTTATATTAGTCGGCTGAACCATGGCTCCGGTGTTCCTGCCTCTGGTATTGACCTGGAAACAGAAATTTCTCCGATATCATCCTTCTCCGAGATGAAATTAGAGACATTCAATACATCTGCTGACAACCGGTTAGTTTCAGCGAACCGAGGACCTCTGTCTTACCGGGACAACACTCTACCACTGAGCTACTGATACCTGATCATTTTTCTTTTTCTTTTTAATATTTCGTTTAGATTTATAAATTTTATCTTCTTCTCCAATGATACAATATGACATTGATGCGTACATTCAAAAGTTATTACAATAATTTTTTACAGAAAATATTCTACATTGATATATTTTCATGGAATGAAACATGAAAAATGTGTTTTGCTACCCACAAGTTCTTCTTCTCGAGGGTACTACGATTCTTTTTAATGTACTTTTAAGCCTAGACAGCAACATAAAAATGGTAAAAAAAATATTTTTAGCCACCGTTGTATACGGACGCGTTTCTATAAAATTTACTTTCACTGCCATCTCTTTTCAGGATTCCTCTTCGATTTAAGGCTTTTCCTCAGCATCTGTCCTAAAACATGTTGGTCTTGGAAGGGTCGGTATCCGTATCCATCCTTCAGCAGGTCTGACGCTGCAGTGGCTATCACATCTCCATCCACGGAATGTTCCCATAGAGCCTGCGGCCCGCCATTGTGAGAGTGCTGCTATCACCTCCCGTGATCTCCCCTGACCCATTGTGTTCCTCTGCATCTCCCATCTACCTTTGCCTCTGCCTTTGCTGGGCTTATTTGTTCTCCGACACAACGCAATGTTTCTCCCAGATTCAATATTCGTCGTTTCCCTTTCACGATGACAATATTCCATCACGCTGGTGGTACGTAAGTACGCTGTTTCTTCAGACCTTGATAACATTTCATATTAACAATAGGTACAGGTTCCGGCGTATGGAAACAAATATTTACAAACATAATGTAACACGTAAGCCTGTACAAAGTACCATGTAAAAAGATTTCGTTTTTCTAAAATTCGTAATCGTACTTTTTTTGTTTCAACTGCTACCGACAGTTTGGAGGCAGTGAGACTACGAAATCCCCATTCGGGGTATTTTGTGGGGCTGAAGGTAGTGAGGAGGGGAAGGATATTGGGAAGAAGAAGGTAGTTAAAAGTTCATGGCTATTCTAATCTGATCACCAAACAAGGCTTAAGCGATTTCAAGCAAAGTTTTGATTCGAATGGTAGAACTTCACCCAGGCGATACTGAAAGAATCCGCCACTCCGTAACGTGCCGCAATATTCTTTAACAATATATGTTTATTATTTTTAATTTATTTAAATTAAATAAAAAGTAGATTTTATCATATCATACTACAATACTAATCAGTGTGTAAAAAATTGTAACCAATTCATGTACCCAATATAAACGCTCCATAAAAGAGTAAATATATATATGTCTCGACGCCATCTAGTGAGAGAGTTAGCACTTACAATGCCTTTCTCATATAAAATAAAGTTAGTTGTTTCAGGTGAAAAAAAATGTAACAAGCAGTAACTGTTGAATGAAACACTAGTATATATTGAATTATTTCGCGGATAAGAGATAATCCGCCATAGCTCAGTGGTCAGAGCTGTCGACCGGAAATCGAAAGGACACGGGTTCAAGTCCCGTTGGCGTCATGTATCTTTTATCAGAAGATTTTTCAATGTGAGATGAGTGTTTCAGGCTAATAATTATTGCTTATAAAATAATTGTTACCCTTTGTGCTATCCATAAAAAATCTTGTATTAAACATTAGTTTACCAAAAAAAAATAGTAAATATATATATTTTTAAATGAGTAATAATAACAAAAAATATTCGTGTGAAATTTACTTGCGCACGCCGTGATTTGAACCCGCAATCTCCGTATTCGTAGCCAAGAATCGCAACAACTTAACCACGTAGGCCGCCAAACTCGTCAGACCTTCCCTATGATTAATTCATAATAGATCACGAGAGCTAAATTTTAAAAATTTTCATTCGTTCGATTTGTGTTCAAATTAAGTTCTTCTCTCTTCGTTGCCAAACTATTGGCCGTTATTTATCCAAAGCTTGCTACAATATCTGTGTTATTATTTTTATCATATATAATTTACTCTGTATCTACAGCCATATCTGTGGTAATAGGTTATTTCTATTGATTTTAAAACGTAGGAGGTTGGCCACATCTTAATATGAAATCTTTCTAGAACGTACCACTTGTTTAGTTTTTACTTTTTACTGATTATCACTGAGATAAAGCGCCGTTAGTAAATCATAAATTTTTATGGCACGACATTTTGTTGATCATAAAACTTAATTAATTTCAGCATAATGTGTGCTCGGTAAGAAATTGCCATTACTGTTTTCTTATCACTTATCCGAGATTGATTGATTGCATAGTTAATTTTTGGAAGCACTTTTTATATTATATCAAATAAAAGTAGTTTGATAAAAAATCTTGTAAAATTTCCATGTTCACATGTTTTTCTAGTTGTTTGTTTTAACTGTGATTATAACAAGAATCCGCGATAGCTGGCTTTAACGGATTTCCTTACCTGGATCTATTTTTTTTATCCAACTCATAATTCCTCAATTTGTAATAAAAATAACGAATTATGACAATATGAATGGATCGAAACCAAATCTGCATTTTAAAATGACGGGTTCCGTTGTCGAGGCGTTAGGCAAGACGAAGTCAGTGGGTTCAAATCCCGGTGTGCGCAAAAAATTTTGTATCATTAATTATTTCACAGTTTACTCATTTTAACTTGCATATTTTTGGCACATTTCAGAATGGAAGATACTCTCAGTATCGCCCTAGTATAAGACCATCGTTCAGAATTGAAACGTTGCTTGAGACGGTTTTGGCCTTGTTTGGTGACGAGATCTGAATAGCCATGTACTTCACCACATTCCTCTTCGCCTATTCGCTATCTTCAGCCTCATAACATACCCCAATTGATGATGTCATAGTTTCACTGGCTCTAGACGATTGGGAGCAGTTGGGACTCTTGCGCGATTTCACATAAAAAAATTAACTTGGTTGGTAAAGAAAATGAAAGGAAATGCTAATAGTTTCAGGAGTTCCTACCTACACTCCGTGGACATATGAACAAAAATTAACTAATAAGTCCACGTATTAGATCAGTCATACTCAACCTTTTTTCACATCCGGCCCATGTTTGTAATGTTACGCGGGCCGCAACATAATAGACCATAATTTTTACCCTAACTTATACGACTTTGTGAGCTGAAATTTGCATGGAGTATTTACCGAAAAGCAGCACAGTCTCGTTCAAAACGTGATTTATATACCTCGCATTGTTACAATATTAAAAAAAAAATTCACTGAAAAAGCATGGCATTAATTTCGAAATTCGTGTTATTTTAGATGTTGAGATGTTTAACATTTAAAGCTTGGCGGGCCGCGGGTTGAGTATGGCTGTATTAGATATAGTTTAAAAAATTCTCTAAAAAATATGTCGCTTTTATAGCTTCATAAATTTGAAAATATTTTCTAAAATAAAATAAATTCCCGCTTAGAACACATTTCCATAAAAAATAATAACTTATACTAGGTACCTATAAAGCAGGCAGTTTTTCGGAAACTACTTAACTCACGAACAGTGAATATTTATGAAATTTACATGCCGTTTTGCCAAGTATATTCTAAGGTAAAGCTAAACGTTTCATCTCTCAACGACCATCCTTTTATCTGTTTCACGAAATACAAATCGTAAATGAATCTGAGTAATAAATGGTTACGGGTACCCGTTGGTGTTACAATAATAAAATTGATAAATATTGATTTTGGAATGTTAAATGATGAACATACGACTGTCAGTTGACATGAGTGTTTTGAATCTCATTATGAGGCATTAATTTGAAATGATAACCATTAATAATGCTAATGATTCACGTCGCTTATCACCGCGATGACTATCATCAAATGCGTCATGATTGAAACCACAATCATTTCCTCCGCAACCATCCTGCTCGCACTCCAAACCAGAACAGCCACCGGAGGGGGACAGACATCGGAAATGGCGATGATTTTCTATAAATGACAGTGAAATCATCACGACTTTTATCAGCAGATTAATTTTTATTTGACCACAACAACTCGGCAACGCAACAACTCGTTGATTTAATTCTGTTACCAAAATTTTCCGACCCAATTGCCGCCATTGATCTTGAATACAAAGCCTGGTCCTTGCGGTACTGAAAACGACATCAGTCAATCTCGTCAATAAAAATCGGAAAGTTCGATACCATTCTCGACGGCGAAAAACAATTTGCATAAAGTAAAAATAATATAGTGTGTTTAGCGCTTATACTGCGAAACTTTAGTGAGATATTTTTATTAGGAAAATCTACAATATTATTAATAAACTAATAGCATTTTGAAAGACATTGCAACATGCAATTAAACATATTATGTTTTTTTGATAAAGTTTTTAAATTAGCTTGCCGATGGTTTTGGTTTTGTAAACCGTAATTACTACTTAACACAAAACTAAAAAATATATTTAATTAAACAATTGTATAATAATATACTGTAGCTTCACTTTTTTACTTTAATATAAAAGTGTTTATTTAAAAATTTGCAAACCTCGAAAAATATTTTCCAAATGCTTAATATTGTTTCATAGAATTATTTCAAACTTTTTGGTATTTTTTTAATGCAAGCTAAAGGCGCGTTATTCTCTCTTTCCAACACTGTTTCTGATATTTCTCACTATGATACATAATGAGATAGCATAACTTTTGTCAGACCGTGTCAGGCTGGTCAAAATGATTCTACGGTTGTTTCTGGTCTTCTTCTTTTAAGAATTTCTCCTAAATTGCCAAAGGGTTTAAATAATACGTTTGTCATGCGTTACCTTAGTAAATAAACAGTATTGGTGCAATTGAACGCTTACGCTCAGCGAATTCGTGCGTTTGAGTCACTCAGTTGGTCGATCAAAGGGCTTATCTGTTTTTTTCTAAATCCGCGACAAATGTTATTTTGTATCGAATAATTCCGGTGCGATACAATACGAATGGCAAGTAGATATCGCCGTGACGTCACCGGTACCGGAATGATTTACGAACAGCGCAGATCGCCGCCGATATTCAAATTTCACAATCCATATTTTGAAAATCCATTCCAATATGATGGGTGACGAAGCGTGGAATTTGAATCACAATCGCAATCCAATAATAATAATGAAGGCCTGCTAGTCTTTTGTTGATGGCGCGCACAAATAAACATAGTTTTCATGACAGATGTGTAGGTGGTACGTACAATATGAATTGCGTTTGTTATTGTTTTTTTTTCGTGAAACTCGACAGGTTTGAAGGTTTATAGATTTTTATTTATGTTTTATGTCAATAATAATTGTTCATGTGCATGTTTCTATCAGAAGAAAAGTGGATACATAAAAAGTCGGTCTCCTCAGAAATATATAGAAAAGAATACGGATTTAGGCGATGCACCACGTCGTGTAACATTTGGAATCGGGCCGCTAACAATAACACTCCTTATTTAAATGGCGATAAGGTTTATATTCCTGCTTAACACCAGCCGCCTATTTCGAAAACGTGTTTTATTTTATTATATATAATTTTCTAAACAACTTAATTTGACACATACAATAATACCAATAATAACCGCAGAAGGAGTTCGTAATTAAAAGATTTTTAATAGGACTGATGTTTTTTTTTAGGATTATAAAGAGAGTTCTCAAAAAAGTCTTCTATTATTTCAAAGGCCAAGATGTGTTCTACTTGCAGTATCTAAAATATTTCTAAAGGCGATGCACTACGTCGTGTAATATTTTAAATTGAGCCACTATCAATAACAACCCTTACGTAGATGGCGATAAGGTTTAAATTCCCGCTTAACACCATCCGCTTGTTTTGATTTATGCAGGAAAAAAACATGGCCAAAAAGTGCCTTTTATTTTATTTTGTGGATGTTCATTGTTCAGGCATAAATATTTAATTTTTTTTCGATCATTTTATAGATAACTTAATTTGCCACATTATACAATAAAATCATAACCGAAAATGGGTTCGTAAGTAGGAGATTTTGAACATTAAAGCAGTTTTCATAGGCCTTATACAATATTTTTTTCTGGGCTTATAAAAAAACTTATCTAAAAAATACTCGAAAACTTCAAAGGTCAAGATGTATTCTACTCGCAGTATTTAATTAAAGCATCTGAAACATTTCTAGGCGACCAAATTTTCAAAACAAAAACACATGATTTTACATAACTACGTATGGCATCGTCTTAAGAAAGAAACATGTGTTAGATGTTTTGTTGTTTGATGTGGCATTCGATTCACACTGTGTTAAAATGGAAAGAACCAAAATATCTTCTGTAAAATTAGCGATGCACAGATCAGCGTCAGCATATTATTAAAATAATTTTCCTTTGTTGTGGGTTAAGTTTTTACAAATCAGCAATAATATATTTTTATATTCGTCATGATAAAAAAGTGTCTACATGTGGTTTAAAGAAAGGCGACAATATTCATTTGTGATAAACATAGTTAAATGCTAGTTATACAGGGTTTTCTAATAAGAGGTGTTATTTTGAATAGCACGCTATTTCTGTAGATGTTACTTTTGAAGCTGTCATTTTTTGACATTTGGCAAGTAGAAAGTACGCCATTAATAAAAATGGAACGATACACACTTCACCAACGCATTGAAATTATTAAAATTCACTAGAGTGAATCAAATGCAAATCATCTTGAGTGATGAGGCCCATTTCCACCTCGGTGGCTTCGTCAACAAACAAAATTGTCGCATCTGGGGCTCGGAAAACTCAAGATTTATTGTTGAAAAGCCTCTTTATCCTCAACGTGTGACTGTTTGCTGCGGTTTATGGTCGGAGTCATTGGACCTTACTTTTTCGAAAATGAGGCTGGAGCAACAGTTACGGTGAATGGATTGCGCTATCGAGAGATGATTAATGATTTTTTATGGCCGAAATTAGATTATATTGATCTGGACAACGTTTACTTTCAACAAGACGGCGCTACATGCCACACAAGCAACGAAACCATTGATCTTTTACGATTGAATATCAAAATAACACCTCTTATTGGAAAACCCTGTACAAGGTTTTAAGTACGTTTTTTCAAAAACAAATCTTTCACATGTCGTCACTCAGTCAAGTAACCATCCAACCCCCTCCCCTAATTTTTCCATATATTCTGATTTTTTGGGTATTTAGTTGAAAAAAAAAATAGTAAAATAGTATAAAATGGTCTACGGTTACTCATTTTCCGTTATCTACATGTTTTACTCCATATAAAACCCATGGAATCATTAGGATAAATTTTCGTGTAAATCTTCGTGCATAACTAAAACCTCAGTCAAAAATGTCAGTAATTCATTTTCTCACCTTTGGTGGCGCATCTCGCGGAAACGCAGCGCTGAGCTAAAAGATCAGGCACTGAACTGAAACCATGAAGTAACAGCTATTGCACTGTGGTTCGCCAGTGCAGAGAAGGTACCTGGTCCACGGTATCACCTTCCTTGTATCGATCACGCTCCGAGCGCATGTATTATGCCCCATTTCCAGGGCATAAATCATGATCATCTGCACACCCACACCGCGTACCGGTACTGCGCGCGCGGCCGCCATCTTGCTTCTCTCCCATCGCCATATCCATATCTGTTGCGGGGATCGAGCCACGGCCTCGGAGGTTACTGGCGTGCGTCTCAGTCAGCCCAATCAACGGGGCTCGCTGTTAAAATCTGCAATACGCAATCGCGGATTTCCATGCTGTTCCAGCAAATGCTCAGCAGTTAACATGGTGGAATGGAGAAATGTGCTATTCTAAAAGGGTTTCATTACTACATCGCTGCCTCCGTAGAAAAATGGCGATTTCGGCTGAATTAGTGCTTAGATCAAAATTTAAAAAAAAAACAGTTTATAAAATAGCTTTTCTGTCTTTGGTGACCATACCCGAATAGACAGGAACTCTCCTCACAAGATAGAATGCAATGAAAACGGCGCTGTACAAATCATCCAAATATTATTATTATCTTTTGCCGGGCTTTTCACTACTGTATGACTTACTGGCGATTTTTTCCAGTGAACGGTTATGAAGTGAACTTCTAAAGGAAAACTGCGGTGAACAAGAAGCACTTGGGTTATAATATCAATACAGTTTGAACAGCTCACCTCTACTGCGAATGCTGCGGAACGCACCTATGAAGCGAAAAAATCTATGAGATTTTTCATTCAACTTAAATACGGTTTCGAACGGTGCCGGTGCGTGCGTTATAGCAAAAATTCACTATTTGGGTGCGCAGCGATGAAGCAAATATATTTTTTTACTACTTGTGGCTGTGTTAAATATAAGAACCATCCAACAGTGGGGTAGAGATTGAGCGGTTTATTACTTTTAATGTATTTTTCACCCCTCATAGCTGCTTTCTCTTAAAACACTGATGACCTCCGCGACATAGTGATTAGATTCTCTGATCTAAGCCCAGACCTTTTCGTGAGTATAAATTGAAGACATTTTATTTTCTATGTGAAATATTCTTTCAGCGTCGCTCCGCTGAAAGTCTAAAGTTCAGAATCGTTGCTTGGCACTATTCACTACGTTTACCAACTGGATCTGAATATCCAGGCACTACAGATCTATTGTTTAATTTATTGACATATCTTTTGAAAGGCACACATCAATTTCATATTTAATCATTGAAGAAGAAGAAGATAATATCAATCAATCTAAGCAAAACATATAAAATTTTAAATAGATTATGGTCGCAACTGCGGATCGAACCCAGGACTTCTGTCTTAATAAAAAAAATCGGATTGGTACATCCGAGACACTATCTATGTTTCAATTGGGTAGAACTTAATAATCATACAAAAAAATAGCACCAAAAAATGTGGAAATTACTCAATAATAATATTGGTGATTCTTAAAAATGTAATATATTTATATATTAAAAAAAAAATCATGAATAACTCAGTGGTTACAGTATTTTTCCGGTAATATAGAGGTGCTGGGTTCGATCCCCAGTTGCGAACGTAACATTTTTATCTGCTGTGTTTTTTTCTGTTTCATGTTTCATTTAGATTTATTGGTGCTGACGCAACGATATGCATCTCTCTTTAACACATGTTCCTGCATTCCCCACCCAATTACCTGTCCCTGTCTGAAATTGTGGGGTACCGACTTACATGACATTGCAACAATTTATAATACATTGCAACAATTTATAATACATCACTAGTCTGTTAAGAAAACATGTGCAGTGAACATGTTCCATTTAATTCGAATCTATCACGGAAGCTTGTGCAGTAAATGCCATAATATCGATCGAAAAGACCAAGGGTAAGTCAGAATCCTTTCCCAAATACTGATTACAGTCAACAATAAGGTTTTATGTGGTTACAAACTGGTTCGCACACAATATATGCCACTCCCAATTAGTATTATCTTCTTCTTCAATGATACATCTTCTTCGTCTGCTCTTTTACTTTCCACTCATTTTACCTTCCACCAAAATATGGTCATCGCTTCAGAAGATTCTCTACAAAAAAAATAGCGAGAAGTACATAAACAGAATATGAACAAAATACTTTTGGGCAAAAAAGCTTCTTATATCATATATAGTATTAAACTCTACAGTAAAATACCACTCTCACTCAAAAACCTCAACATTATAACATTTAAATCTCAAATAAAAAGCTGGATACTTAATATAGGGAGATTTGAAATAGAAAATATACTGATACCAAACACAGACTAAAACCGAATCTACTAAACTGAACTTTACAAAAAAACACTATCTTACTTATTTTAAAATTATTTAAAAAAAAATATATATATATATACTACATGATATATGTTTATAATTCAATTCATATGTTACTTTGTTGTTATATTAATTTCTTATAATTAAATTATAATATGTAAATGAAATCCTCAGCACGGGAGATCCCAGTGAGGATATCATTATCTTTATATGTTACTATGAAAAGAAGACAATAAATCATTGTAAAAAAATAATACGTTTACGATGAGATTTTTATTCGTAATTCGAATCCATTTTTTGCATTATTCCTATTTATGTTTTGATGTGATATGTGATATTTTAGGTTTTTACAGTACAAATTCGAAATTGCACAACGATGGCACATGTTAAATGCACATTTTCCGTTGAGGACGTTCAGTTTCACCTTAGATAAGTAAGTTAGAGCTTTGACACTAATATAGTTGTTGTTTTCCAATTAACACCAAAATAAGATAACATTATTGACTATATTTAATTCAAATTATTCATCTAATTAATGATAACACCTTCATATGACAACCAAAATATAATAACAGTAAAAAGTTTATTTTTGTTTCACGTGAGATATTAGAACAATGGTTGCTACTTTCACTCTAGGACTTTGCACAGATGCAATAAAAAAAACTTCTCAAATATCGCTGTGATTTTTTTTCAAAACTTTATTTTACTCAATTTACGTATTAGGTACAGATGAATCAAAATAAAGAGATACTTGCTTGTGTAGTGGTGTACTGTATCGTTGGACTATCGTGGAGTAAGAACGAATGCGGGCGGCGGGTGTTTCAAACTAGTTCGATTCCGTTAGAACCACTGTCTATATTCCTTTACAATTGTTCACGATGTTTGACAAGCTTGACAACCGTTTCTTATTTTATTTTATTTTTTATTATTATTTTTTGTTAGGTTTTATATTTTTATCAACGCCCTTTTTACAGTCTTTTAAATTCCAGTAGCAATACTAGAAGGCAATTCCTTCATCACCGTTTTATAATAATACAAAATAACCACTATGAAAATGGAGCTTAGGAAAATTAATTATCAATTTTTATAGGACCTAGTCTTTTTAATAATAAAAAAATCGAATTGTACCGTTTTCAAAAATCTTTTTAAAAGATTTCAGATGGGCTCAGATTTCTAAGATATTAATATTTTCTATTTTCAAATGACGTAAAATGTGCAATGGTCTGTTTCCTAAAATGTCCAAGGATTCCATTGCAACTCAAGACAGAGGCCATTCAACACATTTTTTAAAAGCGAGTGTATGTGTGTGTGTTTATATATATGTGTGTGTGTATGTAGGTACGTATAAATAATGGTGATGGAATATATGATAGATAGTTTGTACTCCCAGGGAAGACAAAAGCGAACTAGCACTCAGCAATAACATTCTAGTTATAATTTAGCACAAGTGCAGCATGCGATCACCTTTCCCGCTAATCCTTTATGGAGCACGTTCACCATATAAATTGAGCGGGCCGGGGTTAACTGGGAGGCCCTTGAGTGCCCGGGGTCCTGCATGCAGGCCGCTGCACGCGCAGATCGCCGCGGCCGGGGCTATCCGGCGGGGGTGGGTTATCTGTCCACGCTGAAAGGCGGCTGAGAAGAGTCGTGCGTTAGGGGCGGGCCGGACCGGGCCTGACCGGGCTCTGATCGACTGCGAGCGAGATATCCTGATCTTCACTCATTCCACCCTCCTCTACAGTCTTAACCTATAATATGTATGTACTTATCTTCCTTAGGTAGGTACTGTGTCTCTAATAGGTAAATCACTTCAAGTGGCTTTTATTTAGTGAACCCCAGTTATTTGATTATTATTAACATCTTCGATTTTAGCTGATAACACCATTGATGTATTATACTAGATTAGCCCGGTCTAGTTAAATTCATTTTAAAAATAACGCCACGTAGCGTACGTCACAAATATGGAGATGAATTTAACAACCCAACTCTGTTTAAACTCCTTGTACAAGCGTTCAAACTCGTAAGCGAAACCACGGAGAATTTGATGTCAGAGGTGTTGTAATAAGGACATAATTCAAATTTAAATATTTGGAACTCGGTTATTTTTGTGATTGAAAAAATGAAATTGTCCAGCATAGCTGAGAAGCAAAATAGACCAACAAAAGGTAAAACGCAATGCACAGTGCCCATTTCGCATTGCGACATAATGCGTGGGCCTTTCCATAAATGTGCATGTGAACCAAACCAAAATTATGTTGGGGTTATTTTTAAATGAATATGCCGTGTCTAGTCTAATTTAGTCTATGGATAACACCCTTCATAAGGTCTAGTATTCGGCCAAAACTGCTATTTAAACGTACTAATTAAACGTACTAATTTCGGTTGTCATTGCATCAGTGCATGCCTAAAGTACTCCTGCGTAATGCGTGAAATTTTTCACGTTCAATGAAACTTATAATGTTTTCAAAACTTGATCTGTTAATTGGAAAGAATAAACCATACCAGATTTGAAATGTAAACTGTATTTGAAGTGTGTGTTTCTTTTGTTAACATGTTTGACAGATGTCGTTTTTTCAAGTACTAATATTCTAAAGGTAAATTCCTTCTTTTGAAACGCAATAGTCCTAAGGAGAATATTTTTTTAATAAATATTTTCATCTTTAAAAGTACTGCAATTATAACATTCCGTGATTTTTAACGGATCTGCGCTAGTTATCAATAAAAAAGAAAATAATAATACGGTCTTTTTAATAAGAAAACATTATATTTAAATATATTTGAATTTTACGTTTTCACTAATCTTTTCGAAATATTTCAGATTTTTACGAGATTAATATTTTCCGTTTTGAAATTGCCTAAAAATAGTAGAAGGGTCAGTAAAGGGTTCTGTGGCAACTCACTTTTGAAAAGAGAAAAGTGATGAACAACAAAAAAAAGTTGCCTGTAAACCAAACCTAATATAAAAAAAGTTGCAAGTAACCCAAACCTAATCTAAAAAAAGTTGCCTGTAAACCAAACCTAATCTAATATATATAATCTAATAGATTATTACTACAGAACACATTCAGAAATTGGAGTACGTAGTCTGAATAGGCAAATTATTAGTTTTAGACGTTTGAATGTATTTGCTCACACCGATAAATAAATTGAACTTAAATTAGTGCTTTGCTAAAAGGATACCTCAGTTGAACACTTATTACGAATTCCAAACATGCTTGAAAAAATTATTAAGCATATTTATTTTCTGTATAGGGGTTTAAAATAATTATTTATAAATATTATTGTATTCGAAATAATTTCCATACTTCTACTTGGCATTTTAAAATCCAGATTGCCAATAAGTACTTGGAGCATAAACATCGCGAATTGAAGCTGATTTTTGCTAGTGAAGCTTCGAGGGAGAGAGAGTTTGTTATAATCTCGGATCTGTAATTTAGTAATAAAAGTAAAATAAACATGTTTTATCTTGTAAATACTTTGAGCCAGCCAGCCATTGCTGAACTGTTCGTGATTGCTTGTTCGCGATACCGATCCGATATATCCGTTTATTATGACGTACATATTCCTTTTATTGAACATTGCGTTTTTTAAGGGCCGTTTTGGGAACATGGCTGGGAATAATAAGTCAATATGGCGTATACATATTACACAAGCGGGCTACGGCTAGATGGGTTTTGGGATAGGCATTAAAATTCTTATTGGCCACTATAAAAGAGACTGAGTTAAGCACATATTCAAAAGTTTATGGAAAGAACGGCGAGCCTGGGTACAGAATTAATTTAGAAAGGCCTTCATGCCAATTTCATTCTAATAATAAACATATAACGTTGTCAATTATTTTTGTAAACACTGAATATGTTTACACGTTAGTATGATGACTAGAGCTAATGGAAAAGCTTTATCATTTGATTAAAATATCTGTGGTCTTTTTTCTACATAGATTCCAAAACTCAACGGTGTCAGTAACCCAACCTAGTATTTTTTGTCGATTCTTTATTTAAAATTAAGATAGCTTCTGTGATTATCTCAAAACTCCCTTTTGAAAACAAAAGTTATGGTTGATGAATTTTATGATATGTGATGTTACCTCTCTTTTCGATCAATGTTTATTTTTAACATCGCTATGGGAGTGTGACATTTTGATTTTATGTTTCAATTTATAAACATATATTTTCCGCCTCTCATCCTGACCAGCATCTGACATTCTACATTTCCTGCTTGCAACTACCAGGCGCGCATCTGACGGCGGAGGCGGTGTGACGTCACCGGCCCCCGCCTCCCCCCCGCTCCCCGTGGGCGGGGCCACCCTCCTCCGACGGGCGGGGGCAGCGAGTGGAAGCCTTCGCGGCTGTCAGCAGACATGGAGGAAAACTATCCTTTCTTTGATTGTTACTGGGAATTAAGTTTTTCATTTGCAGTGGCAACCGATTAGCGAAACATATGGCATAAATAATACATTGATTGGAATTTTGAATGTTCGTGGCCATAATTTCTGAGTTCACAAAATGTACACGAAACCGGTTTAAAATCTGCCCCATGGCTCTGCATGTTTTAAATTCACTAAAAAACAATGGTACTAAAAACAGTAAGTAATAAAAACGATAATCAGGTCCGTTTGCAAAAATTATAATAATGTTGACTGAATAATATACAAATATATGAATAATATAACAGATGAGTTATACAAAGAATCTAAACTATTCTGTCTCCGTAAACTATTTATTTTGCAAACTATGAAATACACTTTTTAAAACAAAAATAAATTCGAAATAAATGACAACAGAATCAAAATTAGAAATAATAATGTATTTTATACTCCCTAAAACGAACACAAAACAAATGCAAACACACTGCAGTTTCATTGGACCTCGTATTTTCAATCTTTTACCGAAAAATATTCAAGTGATTACTAAACTTCCTCGATATTTAAAAGAGTTAAAATTATGGCTTTTCGATACAGCAGTTGAAACTTTTTTTATTTCATTCGTATCAATTTATGTTTCTCATAAAATATTCACCATATATTACACTAAACACTTATAACTTCACTATACACTATTGTAAACACTTACAAACCGCTTAGACAAAATGTAATCTTGTTTTTGTTTTTTATGCCCACAGTTTGTTTATTTCTAGGTACAATAATATAATAACTTAAATATATTACCCACGCACAGGGTGCGCCTTAGTAGGTTCCCATTATTCGTATTGATTTATATAATATTGTATGTAAATTAATAACATTATCAAAGGTAAAATAATTGAGATGCATGCAAAGCATTAGACACTGCACGTATATTACAATAATCTTCACGCAAGAGCGAAATTCTACGACACGATGTGCGTTTTTAAAAGTGCACGGATCTCCTTAGTTATTTCTTGTATTCCATAGAGTAGGGTGGAATGAGCGGTAGGTGTGTATAAGATAAGTACATATATTGTAGTAGTAGGAAGGATGGTATGTTATAATAAGTGTGGGGCAGGTAGGTAGGTGCTCGGAGTTCCCACAGGGAATTAATTGTGCCCCGTGTCGCGCTCTTGTTTATCGGGGCGACGACAGCGCCACACTGCGGCCGTTTGATTTATCTTCAAGGGGAATTATTTATTCGCACTGCCCTGCGAGGTACAATGATACTCAATGATCACAGCAGTACTTCATCTTGCCGAGGTATGGCGATAAGGACGAATATCATCTGTCATTTGGCTAAATTGCATCGAGAGTTTTCTCCATTTAGATTTATGTAAGATTACTTGAGCATACCTTTATAAAATGTGATATATTGGAAATTGAACGTTTTCTTCAATGTTATATTCTGCATTTTAAGGATTGAGGCAAGTTTTAAAATTATTAAGAACGTACTTATTAAACCAGGCTTTAGAGCTATTTATGCAAAATACGTATCATTAATTATCGATGTTACCATGCAACGATTTCGTTTCTTTATTAGTGTCTTTAATCGTTTATGTATATAATATTAATAAAAATCATAAAATAAAACATATCTCTCGCAACTAAGGATCGAACCCGGGACGTTTGTTAGTCCTGTTTCATGTTTCGGTTAAATTTATTAATATTAAATAATCTTAAACGATTCAATACAATATTGATGTGTGTATCCTTGGTATATATAACCTTAAACAATTTTTCCAATAATTTAAATAGTTTTTTACTAAAGATATATATATATATATATATATATATATATATATATATATATATATATATATATATTTTTTTTATAGTGAATACCTCACAAGAGTCCCAACTGCTCCCGTCTGGAGCCGTCTAGTCACTAAACACGGCTAAAGCCATTTGGAGCAACGTTTCAATTCTGAATGGTGGTCTTACACCAGGGCGATACTGGTAGTATCTTCCACTCTGGAACGTGCCGCAAATATACTATATATTATTTTAAGATACTATATATTATAGATATTATTACAAGCAAAAAATATTAGTCTGAAACACAAATATAAATTGAAAAATCTTCCGAGAAAAAATATATGCCTTCGACGGGAATTGAACCCGCACCCTTCGGGTTGCCGGTCAGGTGCACTAAGCCACTGTGCTTCGTCGGCTTTTTTTTAACCGCCAAATAATTCAATAAATTCTTCAAGTATTTTATTCAATAATTATTGCTTAAAGGTTTTGCTTTCGTGGATGGTAGTATAAATTAATTTATAGGCAACGGAGATTGGTTTGATTTTATTTCAATTGAACGGTAGGTACTGCTATTTTATTGTTATTTTGCATTGATTTCCCGAAGAACTCAACTTCCTTAGCGTTGGTCGTAAACAAATGTCCTCGGTATGTGTTCGAAAAGTTAATAAATAAAACCAAGAACTAACTGCTGGAACTTCTCAGTTCTTGATTAGGAGAGCAGAACTCGTTGCCAATGTTGTAGATTTAGTTAGGCCCATGAGAAACGATTCAAACAATAGGAAATGAAGTATCGTTACCTTCTAGTCAGAAGGAAAACTAACAATCTAAGTATAGTTGTACTCTTGATTTGAATGCTAAGTTCCTTTGGTTCAGAGGGCTCATATTGCCGGCTAAGTTTGTTGCGGAAAGTGTTCGAGCTCACCCCGCCCGGGTTGGTTGGTTGCGACAGCGCGGGCTGAGCAGGCCCTCCGGCAGCTTTCGCCACCTTCTCGTACAGCCATGTACCCCGGGTATCTCACGCCGGGGATCTGCCTGAAATGCGGAGTAATTTGTTTCCCCGCCTTATATTTCTGCGGTCCTGGTGTCGTACCGGATTTATTTTTCAGCACCATGCAACAAACGGCTTTATCGCTTCTTTCTGCCGTAAACATAACACCTCCATTCGTCTACCAGGGGATTCAATTCCATATTCATTGCTTCGCAGTTGAAATAAACCGATATTCATTAAACACAACTGCCATGCAAGTGGATTTATTATGATATTCCTTCCACGATGGTGGGCTTCTTTTAACCATCGCAATAGTCATTATTCATTATAAAGTAGAAATTCGAAGTTGACAAGGTTTCCCCTCCACAAAACACAGAAGAACGTAAACTCATTACACACATATATTAAGTTTATTCACACTTAAATAGTAAAATTGTAGTACCTCGTTCCAGAGTCACAGATATTGGGTAAGTTGAGTATCGAGAAAACCATAATTTGGAATCGAAACTATAGATCTGGTCATTGAACATGAGCGAAAATTGAGACACAAAATTCCCACCTTAATTCGTCCGTAACTCCACCCTAACCCACTTCATTTAGTCCTGCAACACTTACCGAATTGAGGATGCCATGGTCTTACTGACATCAGGCAGAAAATAAGATGACTTCGTTCATTAAATATCTAACACCACGATAAAAACCTGCTTTTAGACGCAAGTTTGTTAATAAATATTCTGCCCAATAAATAAATAAATCTTGAATTATTTTTTTTAAACCACTTTTATGAGATGTTTAAAATAACGGTCTCTTCGTTCGTCAATATAGGGTTTAAAAAATACATATACCTAATCAGAAAAAATTGTAAACAATCCTCCTTTGAATATTTTCCCACATATCTCTACTTTTCACCTTCTAACGACAATTTAATTTCTTAATTTAACACCCCAACTTCTACCCCTTCATCAATTCTTCTGCCGATTTGTTTTTTTTTTACATTTTTTAACATTAATTCCACACGGAGGCCCACAGTAAAATAATTTCCCTCAGAGCCTATGTCATTTTTGGAGATGCTGTATGGAGGGTCTTTTTATTGATAAAAAGGAGTGAGCTTAGTGAAAATAATAAAGAATTGAAGTTAATCTATATTTATTTTTACATGGCCTCGAAACGTGTCGATTTTGTCTCTAATATAGTGATGTAAATAAAATAATTTGATTTTATTTCATTAATGTTTTTCTTAATTAATAATTAAAGGAAAACAAATATTTAAATCAGCCTTTAATTTCGACATATACCAGCACAAAACAAAAAATCAAATACACTTATCGTCATCTAAAATAAAAAAACTTTACTCCTTACAATAAATACATCGCATTACCCAGTAACCTAAAACCAGTAACAAACAAAAAAATGGAAAAAAGCTCTTAGAGCATAATATATTTTCTCGGTAGCTTTATTAACACGTACACAATCTTTCTTTGGAACTCTCTAACTTCTTTATATCTCTTTAATGTATTTATGAAATATTTTTCAATTAACTGTGTTAAGTTTGTCTACTCTGTTTTAAAATCTGTGTACACTCTTCATTTCTTTAGTTGTATAATTTTTTTCTTTCCCGAAATGAGTTTATTAAACTTCTTGGGAATAATCTTCCTAATTTATAAAAATTCAACCTGCGTATCTTTGGGCTCGCAAAACTCGAAAAGTAGTCGATTGATATCACTAAAACTTTTGAAATTTGTTTTTATTAGTGTCAGAAGTGTTTAGAGAGTGGATTAAGTAGTAGAAGAAGTCGGGGACGCTCGAGGAATAGTTAACGCAATATTTCTGCACCTTTTTTTCCACATTTCTGATACGAAGTCGAATTAGTTTTTTAACAGTAACATTGTGGTATACAGCAGATAAAGATAATAGCAATATGGAAGCATAGCATGTTCCACTACTGTTTTATAAATATTATTACTTCAATAAATAAATAAAATATCTTAATTATAATTTTGTAAATCTGCAAATAGTTGTACGGTTAAAGTTAACGGAAAACGGGACGTCTTACAGTACAGTTGGTTGCAAACACCTGCTTTCTGTATGTCGGGTTCACAGCTCAGCATGTGAAGTTGTGAAGCAATTGCCCGGAGCGCGCGGCGGAGGTGTGAGTCCTCGTGATATTATTTGTTCTTATTTATTGGCTGACCTCTGCATGCTGTGGGCAGGTCAGCACTGGGCCCCTGCCCCTGCCCCTGCCTCACCTGGGCACCTCTGCACCCCGTAAAGCGCGACATCTCACCGGAGCCATGCATCATACCTTGTTGCTTACTGCTTGTTCGCCGGCTAACTAACGCTATCTCGCTTCAAGGCGTTTCTGGCGAGGATTCAACAAATAACAGATGGATTGTGCGATATCGGAAAAAATATCTATAATTCAAGATAATTTTTTTTATATTTGAAGTTTTATATTTAATAATAATAATAAAAAAGTTTATTTAAAATATTTGTATGCAACGGGCATTATCAAACTATGTGGAATCCACTTACAAACGATCTATTTTTTATATTATTTCTATATAGGTGCTTTTAATGAAAATCTCTCGGCCAAGCTTGAATTTTTATTACCAGCACCTTTATTGACTTGAGTAGTAAGATTGAAAAATACAGACACTATTGATTTTGTTGTAGCCAAAACAATAATTTTTTTAAGAATTTCAATTTTTTATGAAGTTTTTCAGGATTGTTTCAGTTTAGGGAAGCACAGCGTAAAAATATCGGCAAGAAATTTCAACGGTTTTTGCTGTTGTTGTTGTTTTTTTTATATCATCTACACTTCAGTATGTATCTTTTGATACGCTGTGCACAGTTACGATACGTCCGACGATTAATAAAATGCAGTATATAAATTATAATTTTATTGCTGGATGCTGTGAACCTGGGCGCTCGTTAATCTGTCGGAAATGATGCAGAACGCATCTAGTTCTCATCTAGTTCTCATCCAGTTATCCTCCCTCTGTTCTCCGGGCATTGGGAGTGGAGCCCCTCAATCTGAAGATATTAACGACCGCAATAGTTGTTAAACTCTGAACCAGTAATGGTAATTATCAGATTTGCGAATTCCACAGAATACGCGAAGGTATTTTAGTTGAGTTCAAGGGGGAAATCAACAATGGGGTATTTTCACATACTATAAAAAGGTGCCCTTAAAAAGGTGCACAAGATCAAGTAAAGTACACCGGAGAAGCCCACAAATAAACCCGAAAAAATAATACTCAAGACGCTTTGATCTTTATGAAATTTTTATACAATACTTTTGAAGTAGTCTATTTTCGAAATCCAACAATTTTTTTTGAAGTTGATATTGTGGGAAGATCCCTTAATATTATAGAACAAAAAAGTGAAAATATCATACGCCACGACGCGTAAACTACATTTGAGGTAGTAATATTGTATTTCTTGGCGTTGCAACCACGCTTAATTCGAATTACTACTTGAAAAATGGAACATGAAAAAAAAAACAGTCTCTGATCTTATCTTTATTTCCGAGAAATTTCAATAGTAAAAATGCGGTGTAATTTTCATGACGTCAGAGCTCACCGTTTGAGGGTTTTCACTATTTAATTACGCAGTAGGTAGGTACACCTCATTCGCTGACATTACAATTATTGTTGGAATTTGATTTTTTTTCATGGAGCATGGCATGAATCATTACACATTATGAACTTTTAAATAAATCCATAACCTTAAAAGTTAAAATTTATTATTAATTTATGTTTTTAAATCGCTTAGTTATGGACGTTTGTTGGTGGTCGCATCTCCCGGTTTGGATCCTGCAAAGTATGCTCAGAACGGGCTCCAATGCCAGCTACAAGTGTGAGGAAGATGTTCCATCGCCAGTCCGTAAATCACGAGAAGCACGACTGTAATTTATTCCCGCACAGATATGGAACAGCTCGATAAATTATCCTAGAATCGTCAGAACTTTAAACGCAAACAATTCTTACGACATTCCGCATCAATTTATTGGCGAGAGTGATATTTTTGCGAGGTAGAGATAAGATTGAAAAATATTACGTATTATAATAATTTCGTGTTTCATAATGTATTCATATAATCGGTGCTACGGCCACCTTGGTGTTACATCGCTGGATCAAGTAGGCAGCAATTCTTAAGGAATGTTTTCAAGGAAAACTTTCGAGACTTATTGTATTTTCGTTAACTGTTAAGATGGTTATCTAACAAAGCTATTTAGAAAATGCACGATGCTATTAGTAAGGACTACAACACTTTATTCTACTAAGTTAAGGCAAATTTAATATGCCTTGTGGTTAATTGAAAAAAGATTATAAACATTTTACAACTGTAGAATAATCTGTATCGCAACTGTATCGCAAGTTTAACTCACTGTTGAATTGGCAGCCATCTCTGGTTTGGAGCCTCAAAATACGAAAGAAAAGGGCAGTCCGTTTAATAGATTCATCTTAACAAACGGATACCAATCTCACTGGTCGACATTTATTTTTTTAAGTGCAGTCCCTTAAGCATAGCTAATTTTTTTATATGTATTTAGTATCCATAAACACGAAATGAAACAACAAAAAAAAATTATAGGTCAGGTTTTTTTATTATTTAACAATGTTTTTTTAAATAATTCTTCCATAGTATGACGGGTACTTACTTAACAAAATTTCAAAACTAATCCAATTTTTTTTTTTTACTCCTGATTTGCGCTTGTGAGTATCTTGAGAGTCTCTCTGCAGGGCCCAGCAATAGTCTGCTAGCATAGATGGACTCCACTTTCCTTGGTATCGCTTTTCCATAGCCGCAATGTTCTGGTGAAATCGTTCGCCGTGCTCGTCACTGACATCTCCCATATTTTCGGGGAAAAAGTTCAAATAAGAGTGAAGAAAGTGTATTTTTAGTGACACGTTACATCCCATATTTTTATAGGCCATGAGCATTTCAGTCACAATGCTGATATAGTCTTCACTTTCATGACTTCCAAGAAAGTTCTCGACAACATTCTTGAAGGCTGACCAAGCGGCTAGCTCGACTGTTCTCAACACTGTTATGAAATTCGGATCGGTCAAGACCTCCCTTATTTGTGGTCCCACGAATATTCCTTCTTTCATTTTTGCGTCGCTGATCTTAGGAAACTTTTGGTTTAAGTAAATCATGCCATTTCCATCCTTAGACAAGCCTTTTAAAAAATTTCATCAAACCCAATTTATTGTCTAAGGGTGGAAGTAAGATATCTTTAGATTTTACTAAGGGAGCATGTTGAACATTCTTTGTGCCAGGTTTAAGGTGCTTTCTAGTAGGCCAGTCCTTGGTCTTTCCTGTCTCTGCTGTCCCACTCGCACAGAAAACAACAATACTTTGTGTATCCCGCTTGCAGTCCTAGTAGGAGCCCTATTACTTTTAGATCACCACATATTTTCCATTCGTATTTTACATATTTAATTTTTGTTAACAGCAGATTCATGTTGTCATAGTTCTCTTTCATGTTTGTGACATTCAAATGACATTCGAGCCTAGTGTTGCCATATTATAAAAAAATATAATGACAACTCACGAATAAATATGAATTAATACACATTTTAGTAAAACTTAAAACCCATAAAAACCTGACGTGATAGAAAAAAACTAATCACATATCTGAAATCAGCGTGAAATTTCCTGTCAGATTTGGCTACTTTCGTTAAAGGGACAAAAAATGTGTTGACCAGTGTCTTTAGAGCGCTGGTGTTAATTATGAATGCAGTCCTTGTTCTACCAGTATTTCAATGGAAGATGATATGAGGAACTAGCGTTATTGATCCTTTCGGCAGCGGTACATAGTCGGGAAGCACGCCAAACGCGCGCTCTACATTTGCACACAGTTGACATTTGTTACATGTCGTCTCTACGACTCGTTCTTGAGTTCAATAGTTCGGCTGTGGAACGATTTTCCGGCTTCTACTTTTCTGTGTCATGTTTCTCTTCAAGACCCATATTCAGTACTACCTCTCCTTAAAAAGACTATCCACCCAGCATCCCTAAAGATTAATTAGTCCCCGAGTGAAATTATTTTCCACAGACATCCTGCGAGGAGTTAATATTAAAAAAATGGAAGTATTTTGTCATTATTTTAACGAAAATAAGCTACAACCTTAACGGATTTTTTAAATTCGTCTTAACTCCGTATGTTACACGATTAAAATCAACCATATGGAAATCATGCTTTATTCAAGATACTATTGTGTAAAGTTTTATTCATTGGTGGTCCATTGTGACCTCTAGACAAATATTTGAGCATAATTCAAAGAGATCGAGTGATTCCCAGATAAAGCGAGTAATGCACTTGATAAGCAGCCTCGACCCATTACGGCCTCTCCCACATTATGGCAATAAAGATAGGCGCTACATCATAATTTTATTGTCACCCAACTTACGATATTATCAATCTGAAAACTGTAAATTACCACCCACTCTAGAATTTAATGTTTATGCATTCGATACGTAGTACAATTGTAGGTGTGGGAGGATCACTTCTTTAAAAATAATTAATCAACAAATCAAAACGACGAAGGTTGACGGTACGGTACAAGTACAAAGTTACGAAGGGTGACGGTACAGTACATGTACAAAGTGACGAAGGTTGATGGTACGGTACAAGTACAAAGTGACGAAGGTTGATGGTACGGTACAAGTACAAAGTGAAGAAGGTTGACTGTACGGTACAAGTACAAAGTGACGAAGGTTGACGGTACGGTACAAGTAAAAAGTTACGAAGGTTGATGGTACGGTACAAGTACAAAGTGACGAAGGTTGATGGTACGGTACAAGTACAAAGTGAAGAAGGTTGACTGTACGGTACAAGTACAAAGTGACGAAGGTTGACGGTACGGTACAGGTAAAAAGTTACGAAGGTTGATGGTACGGTACAAGTACAAAGTGACGAAGGTTGACGGTACGGTACAAGTGTAAAGTGACAAAGGTTGACGGTACGGTACAAGTACAAAGTGAAGAAGTTTGACGGTACAGTACAAGTACAAAGTGACGAAGGGTGACGGTACAGTACATGTACAAAGTGACGAAGGTTGATGGTACGGTACAAGTACAAAGTGACGAAGGTTGATGGTACGGTACAAGTACAAAGTGAAGAAGGTTGACTGTACGGTACAAGTACAAAGAGAAAAACGAGTGTTCCCGATATTTCAGAATTAGAACAATTTCTTAAATTTTTTTGGTAATCCGGTTAAAAACGTGACTGCAAGCTGCTTTCTGATAAACTTTTAGTAGTTACTAATATATCGAAACACGTGTTCATGCACCATCTACGTTTGTCTTAATAATATATAATGTCGAAATGCGATAATGTTAGGATTTTTATGAACACGTGTTCCGAAATCATGACAAAAAAATCGTATTTTACTAAGAGTTTATCAGGATACCTAGCAATTCATTCATTTATGGCCTGCAATCCCATTTTTAACAAGATAACGAATAATTTGAACAGATGTTTAGTAAATAAGCAATATTTTTTTTATCACTAATTTTTTTTCTTATCCTACTTATGATGAGAGTTATGTCTGCCGGTCTTTGGGTAAAAATGTTTTATTATATATAACATAAAATTATTAAAGTAATGTTTGCCTTTATTTGGGTAATAATCTTGTATTATTTATCGTACTGCAATTACATTTATGCAGGGTAGATTTTAAAATCATTATTTTTCATAAATGTATTAATGTAACTTGAAATTCGTCGTCCGGACTAAAGCCATTACAAAAAATCTCAATTAAAAATAAGCACCTACCCACACAATGCGGCATATTTAAAACGTTCATTAGTATTTCTTGAAAAATTTAATTTGTATGTTTAGTTTGGTTTGGTTTTTAAAACGGAAAAGCTTAAGGATTAAGTACACGCTGCACTTTAAAATATTTAAAACGTTATAGGTAATATGAATATTTAAATATGTCTATTTGAATAGTATTTTTGTTTACGTGAATGTAAGAATGCCAATTTCCGCATTCGATCGAGCTGAAACTCGACATATAGTCTTGTTGTTGATGGCAGTGCATTTGCTGGCAATTACGTACGTACACGCGAACGTATACGTATTTCTCTGAAATCCGATGACATTACAGCAGTTAATATACGAAATAAACGTATGTTCTGTTTCTGAGTAGGAAGGTTCAGTCCCCAGTCAAACCACACATATATATTTTCTAAAGTTTTAAAAGACATTTGAAAATAGATAGATACGGTGTTGATTTTTTTTCTTGTTCAAAACATCTTTGTAACTTTCTATAAGATACCCGTCAAAAGGTGAAACCGGTTCGATCATTAATAAAAAAATGGAAGAAAGCAAAAAAGTTGTCTTAATTCATAAAAAAGTCATCTTAAAATGGAATTCCACCATGAATTATGAATTTGAACAGGTTTGAAAATTAGAAATAATTAACACTTTTTGGCACTTCAAAATGTGCATAAATACAATGAAGTGCGGAATAATAGATCTGTTGGTACACCTACCGACTGATAATTTTTTTTTTTAAAGTTGTGTGGATTGGTTCGTCGCTAAAAAAAATGTGTAAAACGTCATGATCGTAACAGTTAAAGGTTCAGGTGTTCCATTATTCAGTCCCCATATCTGGTGACATCTCATCTGGCTGACACTCGGAGATGAGTGCCGGGATCGCGTCATGTTTATTAAACAAAGAAAGGAGAATCCATCATCTTACGGAGCGACATTAGCGCCGGCTGTCGCCCGGCCACCCCGCTCCCTGGAACAGTTCCATAGCGGCATCGCTACCAGCAGCAACCCTGCTCCGTCACCACCCTCGGGCGAGGCGGCGGCGGTCCGTCAACACACTCCCTGCGATGTTTGATAAAGTGATGGGGATACGCGGGCGGAATATAAATTAGAGATTATGTGACGCTATTTTTCATCGCCCCCATTATGTGTCGCTCCAGTTAACCCTTTGAGACGGATACGTCGTGTCTCCGAAAGGCGTTTACCCTTCGCCTTTTGTTTTTATTGCCAAGTAGGTACCTACCAGATTCCACATAAAATATAAATGCTTATCATTTTATATAAATTACTTGCCCATTAGAATATTTAGGCATTTATAAATAGACAAGCTGAATAGACTAGCTGAATAGAATAGCGTTACCCCGGGTTTTACGCAGAGTTTTTCAAAATCCGACGTAGATGTTCCTCTTATTTTGAACGTCAAGTGTGTAAAATTTCATTATGAAAAATCAAAACTCTGTTTTAAGGGGAAAAGGGGACGGGAATAGTTTTGCAAAATCCCATATATATTGTATGTTCCTCTTGTTTTGAAGGTCAGTTTGCAAAATTTCGTCAATATTGTAATAAAACTTTATATTTGCATGTGAAAACAACTCTACTTTATTTATTTCTTAGAGAGATTTTCGGTTTGCTGATTCAATTTTTTGCCATTTCATTTGTTTTTTTGTTTGTTTTTATTTGGTACAATATTTTTTACATTTCAATGTTTTCCAGTAATGTTGGCCTCACTGGGTGGCTTGCCCGTGCTGAGGCCTTCATTTTATAATATGATTGAAACGATCACGACTTACATTTGGTTTTAG
Source organism: Hesperophylax consimilis (assembly GCF_061612785.1). NCBI lineage: Eukaryota > Metazoa > Arthropoda > Insecta > Trichoptera > Limnephilidae > Hesperophylax > Hesperophylax consimilis. The sequence goes on along the minus strand of NC_142839.1, from coordinate 8,904,100 downwards.
CGAAATTAAGACACTGCCAAAATTACCTACTTAGCATCATCGTGATCACCGGTAGATGCGAGCTTGACTAAAATATGCATTAGCTATCAAAAGTAATATTGTTGATGTTTGCACAAGTGACAGAGTCACGTCTTAGAATCCGGAAATTCCCTCCATCGTCTTCAAAGGGTTAAAAGCGATGACGGCGCGCGTCAAAATATTGCCAAGATTATCTCTTATTTATATTCTATAGCCTCCATAACGTCACAGGGCGGAGGCTTACAGGGCCGAGGCTTTCTAAAGCCTTTGGCAGGAGGTTTAGCTAACGCTTTTCATGCTAATCCGTAAAAGGAAGCGAATAAGAATTGAGGAATATTATAAAACACAATCATTAAGATGATTGATAGATTTCTTCAACCTCTGTCCCTAAATGTCACTGATGTTTCCTGCCCAAAGGTATTCTAAATGATCATTAGCTTCTATCGTATCATCATCATATTTCCTTTATGCTAATTAAAATTATGTTTTCTATGAATTTTAATCCACGAAGAAACAAATCTACTCGAGTGTACAGTCTATATACATTAAAAAAAAAATTTAAATGTGAAACAGCACAAGAGTCCCAACTGCTTAACCGTCTGGAGTCAGTGCCACTATGGCATCTAGAATTGGGGTAGGAAGGATTGGGGGGATGGAGTTCCTGGCTATTCAGATGTGGTCACCAAAAACGGCCAAAGCTATTTCTAGCAACATTTAAATTCGATAGCGCGTATCTTCCACTCTGGAACGTGACGAAAAAATACTACATATTATTTTGAAATTACGCAAATTAATCAAATATACTTCACTTGGCCACGCCGGGATTTGCACCCGTGACCTTCAGCTTTCTATTCGATAGCCTTACCCCTCAACCGTCGAATGTAAATATGTATTTAAAATGTTATATTTTAGCTTTGATTTCCTGGAAATAATAATTTCCCAGCCTCTCTCCCTACTTTGACATATTTTGTATTTTCTCATATCCTTCTCCCCTCCCTCCCTCCCCACCCCCTGATATGCCACCCGGGATAATGTAACATTAAGTAGTGTTTAGAGGGGGCCCATTTATATTCAGGCTCCGTCCTTTGTTTCATTTCCTGGCCGTCTCCGCTACAGAACTGCTAATGTTTGATGTTACAAGAAGCTAATAATATCATTTTAGATATAATTTCTCGCCGGGTATCCTGACACTTTCGGAGATCAGTAAGTTCTTTTCATGAAGAGAATAGGGTATTCTGCTTTGTCATACATTATTATTGCTTAGTAAACTTGCAATCACGAAAATTTTGAGATAAAATATTTAACATTTACTTATTATATAATTAATACCATTCCTCAAAATATTAAATATATGAAACTGTATACTGCGGTTAAAGCCAATGAATCCACCCAGATTTCACCGTTTATATTATGGCAAGCGATCTCTCAAAACGTTTTTGCAAACTGAGCGTAATATGCCAAAAATCGCGGTGGTTATGAAACAAACAGTTATTTACGAGAATGTATATTATACATGTAAAATCAATATATGATAAACCAATTAAGTTCCATTAATTATCTAAATATACAAACAAATAAATTGTACATAGGAACTCATCAACATTTTGTCGATGTATAAACATAAATATAAACAATAATAACAGTGAAAACTGAAAAAAAAATCAACTAAAAATATATATGCATGAAGAGATATAATCAGTCAGTTTGATTTTATATCTATTAAAAATTTTACTCTCTTACTTCATGATTTCCTCATCTTCGTGTTTTTTGATTTTCTAATCTTCATGTTTGTCGGCTGTAGGTTGTGTCGATGTCACTCCATAAGTTTTATGGTTTCCTCATATGCACCATTTCACCTTAATGATTTATAACTTGTTCATAAAATAACAGTTTATTTAAACCCAAGCTTAGCGATTTACGCATAGTAAACATTAAAAAAAATTAGACCTTTCGCAGACAACTAATTTTATCAAGGACTTTAAGGTTTCGTGCTTAACCGTGCATAGCAATCCTGTGCGCAGTTTTACGGCGGCTGTTAAATAAGTACCATGCTAATTTTCATTGTATTTTTACTGTGAAACGGAAAATGTCACATTTGTGGGCGCTAAATGCTTTTCTGTGTTGCCACTAATGCGCTAGTCATTCGTGTTTTAATTGAAAAATTCCCCCCACCGGAAGGACCAAATTCACAGTTTTGCTCTTTGAACCCGTAATGAGACGATTTAAAAAAGACACAGTCTTAAACAATTGTATTTTCTAAAAGTAAATTAATCTACTTAATGTTTTCCTTTAACGGATATCATGTTAAGCACTAATTTTTATAATGCTTTCTTACTTGTTTGAAAAAATCTATTCATGCAGCGTAACCTAAGAGAACATCATTATTTATAATGTTTATAAAACATGGTTTTAATTCATAGCACAAAGGATTACAAATTATTATAAGCAATAAAAGTTATTTTCCTGAAATACCCATACAAATTGACAAGAATAAATGTTTCCGACGGGAATTGAGCCCGTAGCCTTCTAATCGTCGATCAGTTGCTCTAACCATTAATCTACGTCGGTTTATATCAAACCCGCCAAATAATTCAATATGTAGGTATTATTTTTTGTTCAGTAATTTTTGCTTAGTCAATTTTTTCACCTGAATTTTTAAAAACGTATTTTGCTTACCTCCAAATTGTACGTTAAAGTCGCCCTAATCCGAATGGTGATATTGATGACAATGTTTTCAATTGTTTTCACTCCCCAAACACATAAGTTTATCGATAGTTTAAACATGTGCAGTAAATTTGATATTCAATTAAAATTTTCCGGCAATTTTTTTTAATAAAAATTTATTTAAATTTTCACATATTCCAAACACTTTGTGAAAAATTATGAAAAAATAACATTGTTTTTAATACCACTTTATTCTAAAACCAACCGGTTTCGGTTTACACTGAACCGAAACTGATGAAGTTTCAGGGTGAACCGAAACTGATTGATTTTGTATACTGAAAATATATGCAATAAAGTAGAATTAAAAATTAAGTAATTTCATCATAATTATTATAAAAATATTTAAGTTTTAAAGATGAAAATTGATCAAAGTCATCCTATTTTACGGTAGATTTGTATACGCAGAATCTGTTCCCACCTAGCATAACATAATGTTCGGTTAGTTTCCCATGTGAGGTAGCTAGCGGATAGCTTTTAATAAAAGCAGATCACGTGTGCGGTGATTTGGTTTGGGGGGTAGGGGAGGGTTCCTTAGTTATGCGCTTGGCGGTCGGGGACGGTGGTCGCGGAGGGTTGGAGTTCATTTCCTCTCGGTCACTCTGTACTGCGCTCTTTATCTACACTCGCATATTACTATGACAAGACACGTACGACCTCGGCGGGGGTCAAATTATACCTAACTTTGTTCATGAATTTGTGTGAATTTGATATTTTAAGGTTTAGAAAAATACCCAAAAATATTTGTCCGACGATTTTATTTTATAGTGTTTGAGTGGTTATGGTCCTAGGCTACGAATTTGGAGTTCGCGGGTGCATACCCAGCGTGCGCAAATAAATAATATTTGATTAATTTGTGTTATTTCATTATTTATAATTAAAAATAATATTTATATATGTAGCAAGTTTGCGGAACTTTTCAAAGTGGTAAATACTTTTCAGAGTGGTATAGATACTTTTCAGAGTGGTAGATACTTTTCAGAGTGGTAAATACTATTCAGAGTGGTAGATACTTTTCAGAGTGGTAAATACTTTTCAGAGTGGTATAGATACTTTTCAGAGTGGTAGATACTTTTCAGAGTGATAAATATTATTCAGAGTGGTAAATACTTTTCAGAGTGGTAGATACTTTTCAGAGTAGTAGAGATACTTTTCAGAGTGGTAAATACTTTTTGTTTCGCCCTGGTTAAAGATAACAATTCAGAATCGAAATATTGCTTTAAATGGCTTTATCAGTCTTTGGTGACCATATCTGAATAGCAAAATACTTCCTCACCTTCCTCCTTCACATCTCCTTCTCCTTTCCACTACCTTCAGCCTCACAACATACCCCAATCAGGGATGCCGTAGTCTTACCGGCTCCAGACGGTTGGGAGCACTTGGGACTCTTGTACATTACTCACCTAAAATCATATTAATCGCATTATTTAGATCGATAGTTAGAAAACATTTTTTTCATCAACACTCATTGTTTATAACCCAAAAATTGTAAAATTTTCAATGTACCCATAGTAAAAGCCCCATGGGCGTATAAAAAATAGTGTTTTCAAGAAATGTTACTTTCCTGAATATTTCATTAGGTATTTTCCAAAAAGCGCGGCATTAGTCGGACAGTGAAATTATTATCTTGCAACTAATTTTTCCCATATTTTTGGCAGCTCCCTTATTAATTGATTTTTTTTCACTAACCCCACACAGGTGGCCCAGAGGAAAAAAAATCCTCATGTCTATGTCATTTTTGGCGATGCTAGGTATGCGGGGTGGTTGGTGGGAATCAAGGGTTCTGTGTGTCTAGCAGTGATGGATGTATGAATGGGATATATTATATCCCTCCCGCTGCGGCGCAAGGCGATGGGTCGAGAGACCAGTTGGAGAGGTTAAAGGGTCTCCCCAAAACCAGCCTCTATCGATATGACAAACTAATGGTAGGCAGGCGCATCCTGAACACACCTCAACCGATGAATCCGGGCACCCATCCTAAATCACCATACGTAGTGAACCACTTGGGGTGACCTGTCATTATGGTTCCCGGGGCGGCGGTGCCCAAATCCGCCTCCCAAATTAAAAGCTACATTTTTTAATCGATTCCTAGTTGTGACCGTTATCTTTTTTTCCTCTGTGCCTTGTTCCGTTTCATATTTCGTTTAGATATGTTAGTATTTATTTTCATCTTCAATGATATATTACATTGATGGGTATATCCTTATAAGAATAGTTACAGAAAAAGTTGTTCCACGTATTTTAGGTTCTTAGACGCAACGTTACATTAATATGGCGACTCTCGTAATGTTTATACGGAACGATCAAGTTGTTTTCTCTAGTGTACATGGATTGCAACAATTTTTTTTGCATGCCTCAATTTGCACTTCACCGAATTTCGTCATGGTGTTAGAGCAAAAGCTCTTACCATTTTACTATGAGAATATTTTATTATGTTATATATGCTTCCGTTTCGTGAACTGAATTACCGTTAAAATAGAGAGGTAATTAGTAGTCGTGCATATAATTTATAAATTGTATTTAGTTTCTGTGTTCTAGTCAACACAACTTATCGGTTTAATGATACATTTGCATTTTATCTATAATGATGAAATCATTGGAGTTTTTTCATAATATCAACAATAGTGAACCGACGCTATCTGCTTTGCATTTCATTATTATGCGTACTGCAGATAACCCAAGAATACAGTGGTGAAATTGTCATTGAAATCGCCCCAGTTTCTAGTATTTCTACTTTATTAAGAAAGATTCGTAGTTTTTCACGTGACACTAATCGCTTCTCGGACGATCACGAAAAATGTGTGAAAGAAATGAAACAATTAAAAATGTATGCTTTGACCGGTCACTTAAAGACTGAGCTGGCACCCAGACGTCGTGCGTTCATTTCCTCGGCTCCTCCATCACAAGCAACGTTTCCCGCATACTGTGGTGATAGTAGAGTATTTTCAAATATTGTCAGGTTTATTCGTAACCCGGGAATGTTTATTTCCTTAAAAAATATGTTTATTATTACACAGAAGAGTGTTTTTTTATACAAATATACAGTTTTATCGGAAATTGATGACATTTTGTACAGTTCCTCCAAAAAAAGAGGACGATCACTTTCTACATGAATTTTAGAAAAACATCCCGTCCCTTTTTTCCAGCCCTTAAAAGGAAGTCAAAAATGTCTATATTCTTAGTGTCCCTTCCTTATATCGCCACGAATATGCCTATTACCTATAGACATAAAAATCGCTTGGGAAATGGAGATTAAAAACGCTTTATTTCAAGCGTAAAAGGGTTTTTAAAAAAAAATTATTTTGTGAATAAATTTAAGAAAAAAAAGTTAATCAAGGGAAACTGTCACAAATAATTTTGACATAATTTTGTATTTTTTTAAAAATGTTTTTTTTTTATATACGTTCACATATTTTTTTTATTTTTTACAAAGTAATTTTATTTTTATTTTTCTCAAGAAAAGAGTTTGAACTGGAGTTCTCTGGTCCCAGAGCCAATGATATTACTATTCTACCGCGGAGGTCGTCGAAGTTATTTGTTTTTTAAAATGCTTTAATTTCCGCATCCGTCACCTATCGTTGTAAAACTGGTGGCCGATAACGTTTGCTTAATTATTCTTCACTATCCTCAAAATACCTGTTTCAGCTACAGCACTACCTTATCGCGCATAACTACCGGAAGTCTATCGATAGTGTCTCCATAGATGGCATAAACAATCCATGTTTTAATAATAACACAGTGTTCCCATATATGGGTAGATACACACCAATCTATATTTTAATATAAACACAATGTCTACTTAAACCATGACAAATTAAGCGATACATTTATGCTACAACCTTTGAACTCATAATAAAACATTTTTTACAAAACAATTATACAGCGTAAGCATACTAGTATGATAACAAAATAAGGATCACTAAAGAATGATACATTGTAAGCATACTAATAATGTACTAAAATTTAAAATCAGCCAATAGGAGACAAAATGTTAAATAAAAACTGTTTAAAAAAAAGCGAAATGTTTTCGAAAGTTCTTTCGGTGGTATTAAAATCTGATAATTCTGCATATTTCTTACTGCTATGAATGTGTTGTATAAGGTAGTTTATAAAAAAATAAGTATTTTTTTTTTTTTTATTTTTTTTTTTATAGTGAATACCTCACAAGAGTCCCAACTGCTCCCGTCTGGAGCCAGTGAGACTATGGCATCCCCAATTGGGGGATGTTGTGAGGCTGAAGGTAAGTGGGGAAGGGAAAGAGGAAGGTGGGGAAGTACCTGGCTATTCAGATCTAGTCACTAAACACGGCTAAAGCCATTTGGAGCAACGTTTCAATTCTGAATGGTGGTCTTACACCAGGGCGATACTGGTAGTATCTTCCACTCTGGAACGTGCCGCAAATATACTATATATTATTTTAATTAATTAATTGTGAAATAACACAAATTAATCAAATAAAATTTATTTGCGCACGCCGGGTTCGAACCCGCGACCTTCGGAATGGCAGTCCAATGCGTTACCACTGGACTATGCCGGCCGTCAAAATATTGACCCTACCGTTGCAGTGAATGATAGTTTTAGTTCGTGTGACTATTAGGAACATGAAATGAAATCAATGCCGGGCTGTCAACAAGTGAATGATGATTTTTAAAAGAAAAATGAAATCAGATGCCTATGTTTTGGGCAGCTTTATTAATTTTAAATATTTATATCAGTTATTGTGAGTATTATGTTTATAATTTATTTGTCCATATATTATTATTTTTTTAAATATACTCAGGGTTGGTGATTAAGTAGAAGGTATAAAATGATCCATGTTTAATATTAAATATCTAAACAAAAAAAAACACGAAGTCAAGTCTTGCCAGAAACGAACTATTTAAAGATATAATTTCTGAACGTATCTCTTTGTCTTGTGGTATGTTAGATTAGACATCAAACTTTTTTTGTAGAAGGCTCACCGTCAAACCGTTTTATACTTTCAAACAACTGTGCCCTCAACTGAAAAGTTATTTCCAAGTGTTTTGTCTTGAAAACATGTCTAACGAATGGTTGGGACAATTCACCCCGTTTGTCCTTATTGCTCGCAGGTTGGTGGTTTTCCGAGGTCCCTGTAGACCGGTGACTTGTGGGCGCTATCGCGAATTTATCTATCGCGCACTTTAGTTGGCTATCACATGCTGGTACCGCCATGGCTCACCTATCTGCGCCGTCACCACTACTACCAGCGCGCGGGGTGTATTATCTGCCACCAACACCACCGCACGCCACTGGGGTGGGGGATGTACAAGCGTACAGGGTCTGCCAGGTAAATTACGCTTTTTGAATCAATTATATTCAAAATCTAAGCAAATTAATACGGAAATGTTCATTGCGATGAATAAATACAATGATGCTTAAAATATACTATTAGTTCTGTGAACAGTTTAGACCACACGTCCAAAAATATAAGTTTCTAATGTTTTCTTATTTAGATATCAAATTAATAACGAAATATCCTATGATATCGTAAAATTTGTAATTTGGTGCTAACATACCAACCTACTTAATTATAAACCATAAATATTTTAAGTAACTTTTTATTAATTTCAAATAAGAAATTTTACAGAAATGTAATCATCTAAATAACAATTCTTTTTAAAAACATTTTTCAGGCCGATAGGCATCAGAATATTGATTATTCCTATTTGACAGCTCGTAGTATCCAACACGAGAACCACTTTAAATACGAGAACCCTTAGAATCGAAGCCTACACGAGCTAGAAATAGCTCTCGAAGAAATAAAATGGGATATCCTGGGCATTAAACTCACGGCTGGACATCAATGGAGAAGAGTAGCGCGTGACAGGTCCCAATGGAAATTTTTAGAGGAGGCCTATGGCAAGAGGCAAACTGAGCTTCGGGAGAAGTTCAGAATAAAAGGTTTATTATTATTATTATAGTATCCAACACGTCCACCATCTTGAACCGGAACCAGAATGTGAAAAACAAATTTAAAGACAGATGAAGTGTCTAATGGTCGAGTTAAAACATGATTTCGCTACACTCGTTCAATGATACGGTGTCCGTGGTTGATTGGTTATGACCCACGGCTAAGAATTCGAAATATTCGAATACGAGGTCACTAGTTCAAATCCCGTAAAATATACTTCATTAATACCCGTATACCTAGCAAAAGATAAACCATGCACTATACATCCTGCGAATTTTTTTAACAGGATTTTTAACACTTAGGAACTTCCCAATGCAAATTTAAAAAAAATATTCATGTTAGTACTCTCAATTACCTAAAACAATAATAGATTTAATATGTCGATATAAATAAAGTATTAAAATATTCACCTAAAAATACAATGTGTTTACAAAATAAGATAACTTAGGAATTAGAACAAGTGTTATTAGTCAATTAAATATTATTATAGCCAAATTATTATTTTTTTTTAAATACCAATCTCTTAAATTAATTTTCACATTAATACATATATTCATAATAATTTATATGTTGTTATTTAAACAGTTACTACTGTATTAATTTATTGATGTACACTTCAATACAATAATTGCCTGTTTCATAATAATTATATTTATATTATGTAATAATTAAAAAAATAATAATAAGTAATTAATCATTGTAATATTTTTAGTCTATTCTTATATTAACTAAATTTCACTATACGTTTATCTTGACGAAGAAACCATTGGTTTCTAAAAATGTTGAATATTTTTATTAAATAGTACAAAAAGTGATTTATTTTTATTACATTAAAATGACGATTGCGATTATTGAAGAAACAAAAAAATTATTCGTTTTATCAAGGACCAAACATAGTTAGGTTTACATGTCGGTCCTGTATAGAAATACAATCTGGCACCAACACAAACTCATCCGGGTTTCCCATACGTGTTATTATTATCAGTCACCAACACACACACACACGTGGCACATTATCTCTATTCCACGCGGGGACTATCGCCCACCTATCCGCCCGTTTATCTTGGTGGCCCGAATAGTTTTTGCGAAAAGAAATTTCCGTTGCGGATACACTTCGCTACTCGCTAAACGTATTATGTACATAATACACTATTTTTGTATTTTTACTACTAACTTATCAAGGAATCAATTTTAAGTGAATACAAATTTTAACTGACACTAAAAAATATGCCAGTGGTCGTGGGATAAGGTTCTCGACTAACTATCAGGTATCGGGTACAAAACCCGGCGCGTGCAAGTTAATTTTATTTTCACGATTTAATCATTTAAAATAATATAAGGTATATTTGTGGCACTGACCTTTTGAAATGACCCTTTCTTTCCCATCTCCTTCCCCTTCCCACTACCTTCAGCCTCACAATAGGGGATGCCATAGTCTCACTGGCTCCAGGCGGTTGGGAGTATTGGGATTCTTGTGCGGTATTTACATAAAATTTGTTCAATGTAACAAAATCATTTGTGAGATAATCTTAATTAATTTTTTTAAGAAACTTTGTTTTCAAAACCTAATGGTTTTCAAACATGTTGGTAATTTTTTTTGAACAGTTGTGTCAAAAAGTTGTTTAATTTATTTTATTAATTAGAAATTTTGAATATTTTATTTATTTGTTTGTTTACGGTTTAAGTTTTAATCAGGAAAGGGCACAAATTAGTTTAAATTAGTTTAATAAGGGCACAGGAACATATATTTTATTAAAGAAAATCATTTCCAAGTGACTTACTACTTTTGATAATCACTCGTTTAGCGATTAAGTGAAGTAGAAAAATCAGACAAAGTAATTATTACTAGTAAGTAGTAATTAGTATTACTATTTTTTCTACTTAGCATAGTAATTATTGAAGCAGAAAACAATCAATGTAAAACACAATATTTCTTAACGATTTATTCGTTGTACAGGCGATCATACTTACTATAGTATAGTAATATTTACAACTTACTTAACAGCCTAATCTAAGCTCTGTTCCTTAGTGTACAAAGATTGAAAGAAATACAAAACATTTTTCATAGAGACCTTTAGAAATATAGCCATAGAAGAATATTAATATTGCCTCACTGATAAGATGAAACCACAAGCTGTTTCAACTTTTGAAGAAAACGAATGATAAGATTTATTAAATTGTTACAGTTGTATATCTGAAATAAAGATGGTGATTAATACGGGATATGTTTTTATTCACGAGGTTTCAGGAAATAATCTAGATAATATATGTTTTTAAATATAATCAATGAAAATGTGTAGTTAACCCTTTGAATTTAAGTTAAAATCTGATATACGATGTTATCTGCCCTCATATGAGAGACTGAACGGGCTGCCGGTTTGTATGGGTTTAATCTCCCGACCATATCTCGCTCGGAGATCAAACAGTTTCAAATCGAATGCCTTATCTTATTCCCATCCAATAGGTTTTCACCTTACGCCCTCATAAAAGTACCACCCCATTTCCAGGGGGTGGTTCTGGAATCAAGAACTCAGCCTCGCTGTTTTTTGCTCTGCTAAATTGACGACTTGTTTTAGCACCAGTTCTTGGTTTTCAATGATTTACAAAATATTTCTTTAATTATTATATATTTTCCCAGTGAGGATAACGTTATTTCTGTTTGTTACAAAATTGAAGATAATAAAACATTCATTATTATTATATGTAATTCTGCTAAATTTTTATTCTGTGCTACCGGTCCGTGCCCGGTGATGCTTCGAGGTACCAAAAAAGCTAATCTGATCTAAAATGCTGTAAAAACTATCTTAATAACTAACCACCACGCTGTTTTCGCGCAAGGGTGGGCAGAGGGTGGACAGCTACAAAACTATTTCTGAACACATACTTCTTGCTTCATACGCATTCATACATTGTTTCATGCAGATTCTTTCATTCTGTCGATTGACATAAATATATATTTTTAATCTTTCTTTCAAGCACATATTTGGCCAATATGATATACACGGTGTATCGGCAAGTACCCGACAAACTTTAACCAGCTATTCCTCAGCACATTTGGAGTAAAAAATGTTATGGGTGCTTTGCTGTCCGGTAACATTTTTTTCCATTAAAAACAAAAAATAAATAAAAAATCCACACTCCGTCACTGTCATTTGCATTGTTTCTCGTGTTCAACAGCTGTTATTAGCAAGTGTGTCAAAAAGTGTCCTCGATCTTTCGTACACACTAAATAATAATAGTTAAAAATGAGACGAATGGTGCCGTGCAATTCCGTTGTGATTTCAAAAGCGCGCCAACGTAGGTACGTACGTACATTATTCAACGAAACTCGAACAAAATATTGCCAGACGGGTTTTCAAACTTTGACAAATGATAAAACATTGGTGACATGTGGTGAAAATATGAATAATAATTTTTTTATTAAAAAAAAATGTTACCGGACAGCAAAGTGCCCATAACATTTTTTACTTCAAATGTGCTAAGGAATAGCTGGTTAAAGTTTGTCGGGTACGTGCCGATACACCCCTGTACATATGTAATTTGAATCAGTCAGGGAGAGGCTGGGTTTGTAATATTTTCGTAAAAATTTAGATATAAACGAAAGAAAAAATATGTCAAAGTAAAGATAGGTGAACGGACGGATTCTTAAAAATCAGATGGATCCATGTTCAGGCTGTCCGGTGGAGTGGGGATGATTTCCATCTTTTCACTCATTTCGAGAAGTGGCTTATAACCCAGCACTTGAATAACGATTAAGATATTCATAGTGATATGACAAGTTGGGTGCATTCCGAGACGGCGAGTTTTATGCAGAAGGAATTTGCAAATCGGTGAAACACCATAATCTGAAAAATGGTGAAGATCTGTAGCTTTAAGAGGTACGTAATAACACATTTTCATCTCTGCGATTTTTTATGTATAACCAAACGGTAGTTACCTACCGAACAGTCATTGTAAAAAACCCACGAATGACTTGTATAGTATTTTGTCCGGGTATAATAATATAGAAAGATTGTACTTATCATTCGCATACTCGTATAGCTCATGGCCATTACTAAAGGCCCCATACCCCGAAACGGGAGAAATAAGCAACCAATGCCGATGGTTCGGCAGTTTAGTCCCGGTGTATTATTATAGTTGTAAAGTATGGCGGTTAAATATAAAGATAATGTTCTGTTATCTGTTCAGCTAAAAGTTTTGCTCGGCCGTGATGAACTTAGCCTCCCCGAGATAGAGTCAAGCTGGTGATGTGGTCAGGGGAGTGAGGAAATTATAACTTTCTGTGTGTTACATAGATATATATTTTATTCTTCAAACATGCATGGAAATATAGTGACTAAAATAACGCATCAGATTAATATGAAACGATGTTTCTGAGAAGCGTTTTAACAGAGATAAATTAATATAAACATTTTTTTCGTGGGATAGTTTTATTGAATCACTCGGGGTTAATAGTTAATGTTTTATGATGAATAATAAGAAATCTCAATACATTTGTGTAAAGCCACCTTTTTTTTTTTTAAAAATCAATTTTTAGAAAAGAGAAATATATCATTTTTCCCAAACCAAAATATCTTGCGTTTTAGTTCAACAGTAAAATTATAATGATAAAAAAAATTTAAAAAAAACTAAAAAAATCGTTTTGGATTTAACTTTATCTACGTGAAAACGCTCCAAGGAATTCCTATTCCACTATTTTTGTTGGGATATTTAACTTAAGAGAAAAATTTACTACACCTTAAACTTCTGTAGTAAGAAAATGAATTAAATCGTTTTTACGAACATTATGTATAAGAAATTTAATTAATTGATTTTTATACATAATTTTTTTATCTCATTTTTTTGTCTAAACATGTTTGTTAATGTACATAAATTGTATATTGATATGGATTGGATATTATCCTCTACGCTAGGAGTTCTCCTGTATTATGGAACCTATTTCCAGTATAGTGGAAGACTACGATAATAGTAATAATGATATTTGGATAATTTGTACAGCCCCGTGTTTGTGAAAAATCACCTCAAAAAGATATTATAAACACAATTTAATATTAAAATAAGATACCTATGTCAGAGGAAATGGCTGTTACAGCTGAAATTTTAAGAAATATTCAATTTACCGAGACTTTGAAAAAAAAAATCATTAATGAAACTGTTGTACACACAATTCAGGTTTTTAAAAATTTGATATTCTGTTCCGTAAAACGTTTTCTGAACAGTTGCGAATATTTGAAATTTACTTATTCTGTAAAATGTGAAAAAATATTTATATTTTATAATTATGTTAGGTAAAATAGAGTGAAATAATAACACTGATAAACATTTGTAAATAAGGTTGAAAAGGGAAATTACAGATAACATTTTAATTTTATTAATTACATTTAATTTACTACATCAAAGATTTGACAGTGTTTTGGAAAGATAGGTCGAAATGACGACATTTTAGTTTTTCTGTATTCTTGTTCATACATTTTTTTTAAATCAGTGTCTATCTGAATTACGTTTTTTGTTTTTCGGTTACTTCAAACGAACTTTTATTATGATGGTTCTCAATACTAATTTATTTTTCTTTGTTTCTAGTTATTATTTTCATCATAGGCATATCAAAGGTATCTTATTTAGAATTTCTTATTAGTACAGGGTTTTCTGTAGGCAGTAGCAGGGGTGCAGAACCCTCGGGAGATGATTGATCGGTCTTTCTCCGATAGTGGAATATTTATCTGGCTTGGTCTGTTGGCTGAGCATTGTTTGATGATGATAAATGCTCTCCTAATTTATTCACTGATAACAATGAATTACATTACTCGCATAATCTAATATTCATTGAAACTCGGTGAGAAGTACCTACGTAGACCCATCTCAATAACTAAAATAAAATATACAAATATAAACAAGTGGTAAAATATAATAACACTAAATTTGTGGTAGAATATGACTACGTATACCCACATATATTTTTTTAAATTCCCCCCTTTCACCTCTTTGCACCTATCAATTTCTGCTATTCCAGACTGTTCCCGGACATTCCACAACATTCCAGAATGTTCCGGGATGTCCTGGAATATTGTGGAATACTCTCGAATGTTCTGGACTGTTTTAGAATTTTCTAGAGCGCGAAACTTCCAGCCCTTATATCTTTAAAAGCACGCCCTTCAGGTAAACGGGAACCTTCTTCTTCGGGTGGATGGGGGATAGAGGGCAACCACACCATATAACTTACTTGATTGGATCGGGACTCGTTTCTGAGTTCTAACGGCACACACATCGTACACTTACTTTTATAATATATATTGATTTATCTTTCTATGACATTTGACATGTAATGTGGGTGACCGGATAAATCATCAAAATGATAATTCATCACATCTTTATAAAGTTATATAAAGTCATGGAAAGTGATGAAACAGAAACTTTATTAACTGGGTTAAGTAAGTTAGGTTAGGTTAGGTTTTTTTTTTTTTTTCATCGTTTCTAATGACTTTATACCACTCTTTGAAGGCGTATTGAATTGTCACTGTGTTGAGTTATCATGGAACCGTAATGTGTTAGGTGTAGGTATTTATTTATTGTTATATTTATTTATGTGAAACTGGTTGACCATTATTTCAATGAAACGGTGGGTAAAAAATATTACTTTTATATATATACTATTTGGTAGCTTTTAAATTTGATTTCTTTAGCCTTTTAAGGCCTCATTCTCACGGGAGCTTTTTTAACGTCCGTTAAAAAAGCGTTCAAATAGAACAAATGCATTACCAAGTATATGTTCATACGTCAGCGGTTTTGAAACGCGACGCTTTTTTATCGAGCAGTGTTGCATTTTGAGCGCTGAGCGTTGGGCGTTAAAGGGAATAGATCATATGAAACTTCGTATTATTATTCGCACGAGCGGTAAAAAAACGCCGGCGCTTCACTCAGTACGCCACGCGCTCGCTCGGCAACCGGACGTGTTTGTTTTGTGTTTATTTAGCAGATAGCTTTTTTACCACTTTCAACCCAAATATTTGCCCATCTCCATCCAACACTGACCAATCAAGTTCAATAACTGTTCAGAGCCCCTTGACCAATATTATTTCACCAGAAGAATTTTACTTATCTCCAGATGATTGTTAAATTTTTATACCTAAGTTTTTAATAAATATAAATTGTTTTGTAATTTTGTAATTATTGTTTTATTTACCCCAGTGTAACAGCTAGTCGTTGTGCAGGTGGTATCGCCGAACGCATGTTGGTATCTTGAAGTGTTGTTCGAGGCCCCACTATCGTCAACAGTTCGTCAAATGTTCATTCATAAAAAGACATTCGAAAATAACCAAAAAAATTATCGGGGTATTGCCTCAATTCTTCGTACAGTGTTACAAACTGCCCTTTCAAGTATCTCAGTTCATTCAGAGGATGAACCCAGAATGCCTTTTGTTTTCTTTTTCGTCTTCTAGCAACACAAATCGCTATTTCTATTAATTTAGCAGAAACCATTTCCACGTCTTACGGAAGCGAGGAACGAAACAAGAGTGATTTTTAAGCGTTCGTATGAACAATCATATCGAGAACGTTATAAAAGCGCCAACGCCGAGTTTTAACGCTACGTTTTTTAAAGTCTCGTGCGAATAACGCCTTAGGCGTTATTCGCACGAGTGCTTATTTAAAGATTTATATATTGTACAATTTACCACATTTATCACATACTCGAAGCACAATGCGCCTTTGTCATTCAATGTTAATTTGCGGTCGCCATTGTTTTATGAATTATCAAGAATTTTATGAGTCATGGGATTTATTGTGCATTGCGAATTTCAAAGAAAAATAACTATTATTATAATTTTTCTCTAGTCGAAAGTAACTTTGAGATCATCATTTCTTAAACAAACACTTTTGATGACGATGCCTAGAGAAATATCGTATAAATTTGTTGGAAACTTTGTAAGCAAATATAAATATCTTTCAGTAGGTACTCGTGCTTCTTGCACGGAGAAAACTTACTGAAATAAAATATAAAATTCAGGCCTTTTAACGAATTAATAAATAGATTTCCTAAGAAAATATCAGTAAAACATTAATGTGTTATTAGGATGTCATCACACGTGTTCATAAAATTCTAATATTATCACATATGAACACGTGTTCCGATGTATTCTGAATGGACTTATATTTTATTAGGAAATGGGTTGCCATCACGTTTTTAACAAGATTTTAATAAATCAACCACACTCATTTACTCTGTGTGGTGTTGTAATCTACGTTACGTGACCTACATAGCTTGAAAAACCAATTTTGATGACATGAAGGAATTTTGAACATCAGTTGTACGTTTTTTATGTCTCAACTGTCTCTAACCGGTGTGGGTTTGGTATGCTAATATTGAAAATATTTTTCATCGGATGGAGAGAGAGAGAAGGGTAGGGAGGGGTAAACTGAGTTTGTGTCTACGTTGTTCAAAAAATGTGATTTCAAGCAACGTGCGGTGTTACACGAGGAATTTTTCCGTCTTTATCGGTACGTATGAATTCTATTTATGATGTTTTAATGGTATTTATAGATACATCATCTAGACTTCAGACTTCTACGAATGTAGCTTGGCCTTCGTGATTGCTTGACGGTTTACTAACTTAGTGCTGTAGTGTCCTCATATCCGATGGTAATTGATTATGTAATATAACATACAAAAAACATTAAATGTTCTTTCTTTTGATGGAAATAAGCAGTGTAATAGGTAATATTGTGAGTACAATTTAAACCATCGATCTGCATTGAACCGTCAAATTGTGCTTTGATTGAACTGTGCTTAGCGACTGTTGTGAAATAAATGGACGGCACAGTGGAATAATCTTGAATAATAATCAGCATTGTTATTAACATTGTTTGTTTCCATCAGTCGATAGGAGAGTGCTTTCTATTGTATTTATAGACTGTTCGATCAGGGGTCAGAAAAATCGATACAGGCTATCGACCAATACTTGCCGCTTCATTGGCCGAGATATTGGTCTCTGATCTCCGCACAATCTCTCTGCTCCTGGTATCTTGTTCAGGGGACGATTGACAATGACAGCGCGAGGACACAGAGAGAGAAGCTCTGATTATTACTATATCTGGGAAGATAAGACCTAATGTCATGCAGGGATAAACTTAGCGATCTGGGAATGCATAACGACCCGGAGATAGAGTGCTCTGTGTCAGGCGTAATCACCACAAACAATGGGAGCTATGATAGCATTGCTGGTTGTTGTTCTGCACTTGATACGGATGAACTGGTTAGTGGCTACTGATTGATGACTACCTTCTAGAGGCGGTATCTCGATGTGTCTCTTGCACTTGTCGCTGATCAGTCAGCACTCTGCAGTCACCGTTCCAGCGCGTGATCTCTGCAATCGAACGCCCAGCAGACGGCCAAACGAACCTACTACGTACTGATCGACCGATTTCAATCTCTGCAATAAACTACTTTACACCATATTTAGGATACTAAAAGTGCATTCAATGTACACATATTAAGAAAAAAATTAGATTTTTTTTTTTTTTTTTTTTTTTTTTTTTATATTTACTCCACACAGGAGGCCCTGAAGAAAATAATTTCCCTCAGGGCCTATGTCATCTTTGGGGATGCTGTGTGGAGGGTCTTTTTGTGGAGAGGAAGGAGTGAACATGGGTCTTGAAGAGTCCCATGTTGTAGGAGGGAGGAAACACAGAGGCCGGCAGTTTGTTCCACAGCCGAGCTGTTGAACTTAAGAACGAATCATAGAAGCGACCCGTTCTCATGTGACAAGTGTCAACTGTGTACAAATGTTGGGCGCGCGTTTGGCGTGTATCCCGACTACGCACCGGTGCCGAAGGGATCAATGACGCTAGTTCCTCAGAGCATCTTCCATTGTAATACCGATAGAACAAGGACAGCATACCTACCTGACGCCTGTGCTCTAAAGATTGCAGTCCGTTTGTTAAGATTGGGGAATCTATCAAACGGACCGCCCGTTTCTGCACAGAGTCAAGGGTTTTTTTCAGGTATTTTGGGGCTCCAGACCAGAGATGGCTGCCAAATTCGACAGTAGGGCGCACTTGCGATTTGTACAGGGTGAGCAGTTGTGTACTATTAAAGTATCTGGGGGCCCTGTACAGTACGCCCAGCTTCTGAGAGGCCAACTTTACTCTAGCTTCGATGGAGCCCCCGTACCTGAGCTGGTCACTTATAGTTACACCAAGCATATCAATGGAAGGCCTGTTCGGAAGATTGCTTCCGTTGAAGAAGACTAGATTATCATTTGGATCCCTTTTAGACGTAATCAGACAGGATTGGGTCTTTGAAACATTAAATTCGACGAGATTATTTTTACCCCAGGAGGAAATACTCTCGAGATAACCGTCCATTCTCTGCTTCAAAGCCCTCCGAGCCGTTGGAGTTTGTGTGCCCTTTGGGGGCTTGTCAAACAAAAAGCTATCATGAACTGTACTGTCATCCGCGTAACAATGAATCGGTGCACATGTCAAAAGGCCATTGATGTGCAACAAAAACAAAGTCGGAGACAGAACCGATCCCTGTGGGACGCCAGCATTTATGGAGTGCGAGGAAGAGGTGAAACCGTCAGCAACCGCCTGAATCGACCTATCCCTTAAAAAGTCAGCAATCCACGTACACAGGGATGCGGGAAGTCCGTAAGAATGCAATTTGTTGACAAGTCCTCGGTGCCAGACCCGGTCAAAGGCCTTGGATATGTCTAGTGCGACCGTTTGGGTCTCACCGTGACGTTCCAGGCACCGCCCCCAAACATGCGTCACATACGCGAGAAGATCACCGCACGAGCGGTTCCGCCGGAATCCGTATTGACGGTCGTTGATAATTTTGTTCTTCTCGAGGTATGTGAGTAGTTTGTCGTTGATCACACGTTCCATCACTTTGTACAGAACTGATGTGATCGCTATGGGGCGGTAGTTGGCCGGGTTGGAGCGGTCACCTTTCTTGGGAATAGGGTGAATTACCGCTTTTTTCCAACCAGAGGGCACAGTGCCACACTTCAGGGACATTTTGAAGAGCTTTGTCAAAACTGGAACTATTTCCGCAGCACACCTCTGCAATACCAGGGCAGGTATTCCATCAGGTCCACTAGCTTTGTTAACATCGAGCCCCCGTATGACGTGGAGTACATCCCGATGCCGGATCCTCAGCTTTTTCATATAGAAGCCGCAGTGAGGAACCGACGGCGGAACAGCACCCCCGTCGTCGAGGGTCGAGTTTTCCGCAAACATTTTCCCTAAAAGGTTTGCCTTTTCGGTGGCGGTGTTTGCTAGTGAGCCGTCAGGTCTGGTAAGAGGTGGCAAACTGGGTTTGCAAAAATTTCGACCTATTGAGCCCGCAAGCGACCAGAATGCTCTGCTGCCATGCGGGCAGGCAGCCAGCTTTTTGCTGATCTGCAGGTCGTGTTCGAATTTTGACCTATTGATGATTCTCTTGCATTCCTTTGCCGATTTGTTGTATGCTGATCTGCTTTCGGGCGTTCGAGATGTGTTGTAGGCTCGGTAAGCCGCGTTTTTTCGTCGAACTGCTTCGGAGCATTGTCGACTGAACCACGGCTTTGAGCCCACACCAGTTTCTTTAGTAGTCGATTGTATGAAGCCATCCATCGCCGATTTGATGACTTCACCAATCTCCTGGGCACATCTTGAAGGGTCCGAAGTCCGAAAACAAACAGCTGACCACGGAAAAGCATTGAAATGGGCCCGCATACCGAACCAATCTGCTGACCTATAGTGCCACACTTTTCTCCTCAGCCTCTCATTGGTTGGTCTGAGGCTAACGGGGATTGATGTCGTCACTAGGCAGTGGTCAGATGATCCCAGAGGCGCTGTGACGTCAATCTTATAACCGTGTGGCACAGTAGTTAAGAATAGGTCTAACAGATTGGAGCGGTGAGTCTGGACATCAGGAACCCTTGTAGGCTCCTGAACCAATTGCTCTAATCCGTAGCAAATGGCAAAGGATTCCGCCTGTCGGCCAGCCGAGTCCGTTGGGCCTGAGAACTTCAACCATGGTTCGTTATGAACGTTGAAGTCCCCCAGAACAACAAACTCGGCCGAATTACGATATTACATTATTATAGAAACACAGATACAAATTGAATTAATCTTCCGAAAAATAAATGCCGCCGACGGGAATTGAACCCAAAGCCTTCTGATTGCCGGTCAGCTCCTCAATGAAGGTTACGGGTTTATTTAATAAGGCAGTCTATTAAATTGATCATATTTCCTGATTAGGAGTCTCTAAATATCCTTCGAAATATCGGCCATCCGGCATCTCGCCTCGGGATCGAGATGTAGGTCCGTCCGCTATCGGCTCTGCGAAGCGCAATAAATTATCCGGGATTTATCTGCGACCTTATCAGGCCGGGCCAGGGGCGGAAATGTGTGCGCAGATAAGGCTGGCCATATTATCTGCCGCCCAAATACCGCCCAGGACCGATAGGGAACTCTATTCACTGTCATACTGTCCCACTGTCCCACTGTCCCATTATCCCACTGGCAGACTGTCACAACACTAATAATGTCTTTCAGTTACTCTGGATCCACTGCATGTAGGTAATACTGCCATAATCTGATTTCAAACAAACATTTCAAATAAATTCAACGATACAACGGTAATATAAATGATGACACGACGATGCGGTGTTCCTAAATAAATCTGCATCACGAAATTTTTATCTGGAAATGGTTTCTTTCTATTATTTTTGTAGTTATTTTTCTTTTTTCATAAGATTGATTTTCATTACTTTCGGCCAAGTTATACTTAAATGAAATGTAGATCTGTGTGATTCCTTATCTGGGAATTGTTAAAATACAATTCTCGTATATTTCGGAATGTTCCAAACATTTCTACAAATTACGTTAATCATAGGACGTGTTCTTTCAGAAAAATTCTTCAAATTTCAGAGTTAATTTTCAAGTTCTATGAAAGTTATTTTCAAGTTCTGATATTATTTCAGATCTATCACGTAACTGGCCTATAATGATATAATAACAGATCTTTAATAGGACATTCACAGAACATTCCAATGAACGTTGAAATTTGATGAATTGTTCAAATTCTATGAAACAATCCATCCTAAGTATTTATTTTACACTACAGAAACAAACAGTACATTGGCTAGAGTTATAAAACAATTTACAGATATTAAATATTTCAAGGTACCTATGATATGTTTCCTTGTAACGTCCTTTATGTGGTATGTAAATTCAGTAATTACCGAGTGGTGTGTGTGGTGTATATGTGTGAGTGTGTATATGTATATACATTGCACAGTTTATAATATTATTGACATGATGCCATCCGATGTGAATGCGAAAAAATGTCGATGTTAGAATTTAGACAAAAATTATTGAATGTTTGAAGAGGACAGTCTAATTACGTTTTACAAGTGACTTCCGAATATTTAATAAGTTTTATCCTTTTATAATTTAATTTTAATTTAATGATTATGAATTTTTTATTTGTTAACAATTTATTAAATGACAAAAAAAAAATAGGAATATTTGAAAGCACAGGTTATAAAAGTAATTCGCCATCGATATCTTTCGGATGCCAGGACGTAATAAAATATGAGGAGATAAGGAACCTAACCTTCTGAAGGGTGGGCTGTATCTTGGGAAAGTTGATTGATCGAGAAGGGTGCGTGGAGTGTCTCCTAATAAATATGCGCTCCTGGTACTAAGAGTCGGGTGAAATCGGTGAAATCGTGTTCCGGTCACAGAAAATGCTATTTAAATGGTAATACTGTACGGGTCTACTTCCGTTTCGTTTTAATCAATGTGTGATAATAAAAACTTATAATAGTAGATATTTATTAATTTTATTTTAGCCATTTGTACATCCAAGTTTACAAATGGATAATTTATTATAACTTACAGTTCATACATTTTCATTATTTCTTACATTTTATTTTGATTAATTTGGTTCTTACAATCCAGGCTTGAATCAACCAATTGGTGCCGACTCTATAGTTTCCCGCAACTCATTGCATTACCTTGTGTAGTAAACTATTTTATGTATTGGCTTTGTCCATTTTTGGTAGCCTAATATCATTGCAAGTTATTATGTTATGTCTCTAAATGTCCTAGTTGTATATAATTTTGTTTGAAAAGTATTTTGGTAACAGGTTGTTTATTATTTTATGCATAAATATCATCACTTTCAAGGTCAGCATCTGTTTCACTGTTAGTTATTTTTTACATGTTAGTTACTTTTGAAAATCTGTTTCGTCTAAGTATTATACTAATTGCTCTATTTTGGAGAAATAAGGAAATAATCATTGAGCAGTAGTTAAAATGTGAAGTATTAATAGAGATGTATAGAGTGACTGATAGATAGGTACAAAAAATAAGTTCAGATCTCATTTTTGACGTACGTGCATGTTCTAAAATATATACTTTTTAATCTACATTATTATCGACAACAAGAGCATAAATTTTATGCGATAACTATTCTCGGATCTGTTTTAAGAAATGACAGCATTTCCTTTATAGCAATACCGCAAGCCATAATAAATTCTTATCACGTCATTTATCTGTCTACTTACTATATTTTCTACCGAAAGTACAACGGCTCATCTTTATTTAAAAAATGAATGAAATCATTTGAATTCTTGATGTGGGATTTCCAAACTACAAGCATAATAAATTGCCCGTTAACTTGAGGTTTTATGTGAAGCGTGAACCAGTGGTATTGATATCATACTTTGTCAGTACAAATTTGACCACTGATAAATCTTGAGGACCAGGGTATCAATTCTCCAATTCAGGCCGCTCGCAATCGACATCAAAAGTACATACATTGTTCGACATTATTATTGTTGTGTCTCGTCGTCAACGGTACATACACATACGCCAAACGTCAAACGTGGGTCGAACCACTCGTTGTTCGGGTGGAATGACTTCGTCGAGAATCTAGACCCAGGGCGAAATGATGTTTCGCAGATTTATGAAAATTAATTATTTGACTATCGTCTATTGAGCGGCTGATTAGGCATTTTCCACCTGCAATAGCATTTCTATTTCTTCTCGACAGAAATAGGAAGATGGACTTGGCGTACTATTAGAGTTACATAGTCCAGCCAACACCTATCTGCGATTCCATCGCAGTAAACATCTTCTTAGTACAAGGGAAATATGCTCAGATTCCATTCATTTTGCTGTACATTCAATTACAGTATTTACATGATAAGGTCAATGTTAATGCTGAATTTATTGTTACCTTTATGGAATAAAATTCACATACACTGAGCATATGTAACTTTGCCACATCTACAAAGGGGTGGCAAAGTGATGCATTTTAAAGATAATTTTTCTTCTTCGGAGGCTGTGTCGGGCTACTTTTGTTAAACTCCAGGGTAAAATTAACCACCTTGTTAGTTCATTATGCCATAAATTTATGTACTTACTAATAACGATTATATTTTGATAAATGTAATTGCATTCTTTCTTACTAATAATTTCCTTTGTAGAAAAGCCTATAAAATGGTCGAGATATAAACAATGATTGAAGTTTATTGAGAGCACGCTCAGTAAATAGGTTTTTATTTTCGGAAATAAAAACGAATAAGTCCATAATCGCGGCGGGGTCGCTGGTCGGCCGAATCAGCTGGAAGCATTTTATTGGGCTCGGAACCATGTCGCATAGCGAAAATTACATACCTTCGAAATAATTCAACTCCCCTTTTAAATTAATATCGTGATCAAACACATTTCACCCCCAGCACCTCCATTTCCTTGGGAAATTAAGGAATTTCCGATAACCTTTATTTTTTTATTAATCGCGAAGGATTTATTTTTCAATCATAAAACTGAAATGAAATAATTTTCTAAATAATACTCGTAGTAAGTTTGCCTGATTTACAAATTATTTATCACGTGTATACCAAGAACTTGGAAAATTTTGATGGTGAACTCTGAAATTCGTTCGTGTATTTAATATTGTATTGAAAGATTTATTTAATTTCGTGTTACTTAACACCCAGATGTGGGTTTTCATTAAGTTTGATACTTTAGGCATTTCATGCCGTAAGAAACAATGGTACATAAATACATTAATAAATATTAAAATAACACGATACACAGATATCTTCTGTCAAAATAATCAAAACTTAATTAAAATACCTTTATCTCGTTAATGGCTGGCTAACAACTGCTTATAAGATACACCATAGCCGACACTTATTTAATTTAAATGCCAAAACCATCTAAATCGTCACGGGATATTATAATTCCATTTTTTTTAAAGTCAATAAAAAACAATTTATTAAATTGTTACATGGTAGATAGGTGTTCATCTACTTATCACTTGTTTTTATTCTTCAAACATTCAGTTACAATTTAAAAAAAAATACACTTATATTCAAAACAGAACAAAGTATCACACTAACGCACATCACGGACACCCGAAATTAGTATGTTTGATAAGTTTCCATACGTGAATAATGTGCAAGAGAATAACAATTGATTCCACCTTGAATAGACCGGGTTATAATAGTTTGACTAGGACAGAGTGCGGAGGCGGGGGTTGGTTGTGTAGAGCGGGGTGCGCGCCATGCTAGGGGTGAGGCGGGCCGCGGGGTGCAGTGTGTTTTATTATCTTGTCCAGTCATGGGCCAACATTACCTGTACAAGTACAATATCCTCAGCAGATCAGTATCGCACTCGCGGGTTCGGTACAAATTGAATATGCCATCCTCCTGTGCAGGGCCGGACCAAGCAATCAACACTTCCGCCTGGAGAACTTCTTCGCTAATTCCTCGCATGCCTACGCTAACATCACAGCAACCTTATTTATGATTGAGTTTCTTCTATATTCCTCATATTTCAGTATTTTCCAGTACATAATAAAATATTATAAGGCAACTCTTTCCATATGAATTAAAACATGTCGTCATCCAAATTCAATTAATGTTTCGATTAGCCTTAAATATATTTTTTATTAATTTACGAAAAAATTATAGATTACTTAAGTAACATCACACGAATGGGAAATAAAAAGACCAAAAAGAAAAACCTACAAACGTGAGT
Source organism: Hesperophylax consimilis (assembly GCF_061612785.1). Taxonomy (NCBI): domain Eukaryota; kingdom Metazoa; phylum Arthropoda; class Insecta; order Trichoptera; family Limnephilidae; genus Hesperophylax; species Hesperophylax consimilis. The sequence goes on along the minus strand of NC_142839.1, from coordinate 8,878,392 downwards.
AGAGTAATGGCGAAATTAACTCCCTTTTTCCTCTTCATCTCTCCTCACAAATTCTTCATGATTTAAATGTTTTCTTCATCTCTCTACACACTTTCTTCCTATTTAGTATTTTTTGTTATTATTACTCATACCTACATCATTATAAGCATTAACAACAATGCTTTTCATCCCAGACTTAATTGCCAAGACATTTTAAGGACATACGTAATTAGTACATTAACTATCTATAATTTAATATTTAGTACCGTATAACTTGTAAAATGTAATATGAATGTCCAAATAAAAACGTAAATAAATAAGGAATATAATGTCAAGTAAAAGCCTGAATTATGTTTCGATGAAGTCCAATTAAGTCTAATAAATATAAAATATTTTATTTATTTGCAAAACGACTCATATTCATAATAATTGACACAGATCTTTTAGACTTACACCAAAAAATTACAGCCTTAACACAAAGAAAAAAATGAAATTCTGTATGTTGATTTCCTCATCTTCATGTTTGTAGACCTCATCTTCACGTTTGTTGAATTCCCCATCCTCGTGTTTGTTGACTGTAGGTTGTTGTGTCGATGTCACTTCATAATATTTATGATTTACTCATCTTCATGTTTACTTAGTCATATTTTGATCCTGCTTTTAAGCTTTTTTAACTCCGTGGTATTTTTAATTTTATTTTGAGGGGCATTAATATAACACCTCCAGTAACAAGCGAAAATTCATTGGCAAAAGCTCTGAAAGGATCGCTTTATCAACCAGTGATATAATATTTCTTTGGAACATTAACATTCGTATGTCCTTCTTAATGTATTTATGAGTTTTTTTTCAATTAACTGAATTTAGTCTGTCTTTTAAATTCTTTAAAAGTAAAAATAATTTCCTTTTAATTGTATAATGTCGTCTTTCCCGAAATGAGTTTTATTAAACTTACTGGGAATAATCTATCAAAAATATTTATTTTTAGTTTATTATCAATTACAAAAATAAGAAGATGTAGTACGGCATATCGTTTTTCTGGCAAAAATATGTATTTAATATTGGGATGTTAAGTAAATTTGTGGTTTTTGTTCTTGATGTGTAGGTGTTTGTAGTAGATTTTTATAATAATTACATTCCTTTTAAACGTGGTCCCACTTCCATTGAATTACTTTGAAATTCATTCAGAATTACATAAAGATTAAATTAATCTCGATGTAACAATTAAATCTCCGGGTCCGGGTCCGGGCCCGACCTCCCCGTGATGTATCTCGCGTGTTTGCGAGAGATAGTCTTCCCCCTCTCTGCCTGCCCCGTCACCTCCCGGCCGGCAGGTACCTCCAGTCTTATCGTCTCCTGGCAGGCCCGCCCAACCCCCCTGCTACCCTCCACCCTCAACCCCCACCCGTTCATCTATACCGACACAACATTTTACAAATAAGCCAAAATTTAATATAAACTGGACAATGGGACTATCGCGGCCCACTTTACGCCCATATCCGTTTTTATGTGGTCCGCAGCGAAGTCAAGCAGGGTTATAAATCAATTGATTTTGATATTAACTAACTTTACTTCGCTTATCCGGAAAACTCTATTCTCTTATTGAACAATTGAATAAACACTTATGACTTCTTATCATGATTATTTTTTAGGTTATTATACCGTGTTACGCTTCTTCCTTCTATAAGAAACAGAACCATTCAGAAAACATTTCCATCATCAGAACAGATGTGTGGATTGTGGTGAAACACACTGTACTGCACTGGATACTGTACGGCTGTCCTAGCTAAAGAAGAAAGAAGCGCAACACTGCATAATAACCCAAAAAAAAATTCGTGAAAATCTCAAATAGTACCCAATATGATTTCTTATCATGAGTTGAATGAAAATTTGAAAGTTGATATAAAAATAAGATAGAAAAAGTTGTGCAAATTTCATGGCTTCGGAGCTCATTTAAAAAAAAAATATTTGCTGATTTAATACAATTAAGTGGATTTTATAATTCTCTAAATCCTATATCTGGAAGCTGGAAGTCAACGTTGTGGTTAGGAAACTAAAAACATCCTGTATGCTGAAATGACAAATTCAAAAAACCCACTTATCAATTCTGATTATTTAAACTAAGATAACTTTGCTGTGTAATTTTTTATCCTCGATTTATTTTCTTATTTTTCATCTTTGTTTCGTTTTAATTTTATTTGTGTGTTGATGCACGCGGGCGTTACTAGGAATTATTCTTAATGTAGGTTTTACAGTGTGGAGATAAGCCTGGTTGGAACTGAAGCGTTATCTGCTTCAAACTCGCACCGCGCCGTTGCAGTGCTACCCAGATATATTCTCAGACAGCTGCACCTACCAGCTACCAGCTACTAACTTGTTACCAGACTTATAGATACCAAAATAAAGGAAAAGTGATAGCAAGAAAAATTCTTACCTACAGAGCATTTTTCTTCAACGTGTAAGCAAGGAAAATAAGAAACGTAATTTAATGCAAGAAATAAATTACAGATGATTTTTACAGACACACTTATCATGGTTTCCAGTCGAGAAGGAGCTTACAAAATTATGCGTAATTTGAGGAGTAGTCCACATTATATATTTATTTAAATATATATGTATGTTCTTCGTACGGAACAACTACTGCCAAGTGCGGCACCACGATCTGCTATGCAGACTACATGGCAGAGCAGACGTATTGATACTAAACAACATCTCCCTTGATATCTTCAACTTCCTTGAAGTTTTAAAAAGACGTGCAATTTATGTTTCTTAATTCATATCTTATGTAGGAGGAAAATAATTTCCCTCGAAGCCTATGTCATCTTTTGGGATGATGTGTTTAAGGTCTTTTTTTAAGGAAAGGAAGCTCTGTGAAGGTAAAAGCTGTGAGGGTTGGTTAGTGATCTAGGGATTAGTGTGTTCGGGAGTGACGGACATATGAACATAACCCTCCCACTGTAGCGCAAGGCGATGGATCGTGAAACCAGTTGGAGAGATCAAAGGGTCTCCCCAAACCAGCCTCTCCCGATCTGGCTCGCCACGCAGCTGGTAGGCAGGCAAACCTGAACACGCCTCACCCGATGAACCCGGGCACCCCTTCTAAATCACCAAACGTAGAGAACCACTTGCGGTGACCAATGGCAGAGGTGTTGGTTGTCCAATAAATGGTGCTGGTACAAGTTGTTTAAAACTTAGTTGTATTTTTGTTACTGTTCCTAAATAAATAATTTAAATAATATGGCATAAAACTTTTTTTTCTGGTGACCTCTCCTATAGGAGGTTGAGCTTCATCATCACGGCAATCTTCACCATACCAGATATAGCGGAACTGCACTTTTACACGGAGAAAATGACTATTGCTAACTTTTTCTAAGTATCTCTTCGGATTATTGGTATTCCGTTTAGAAACAGGATTGCAGGCTTTGATATGAGGTGTCTTCCGCGAAAACGACTAAAATGAACCTTTCCCCGCATTGTGAGTTGTGTTATCTTGCCTCTAACATGCAAAAATGTCCTGATCTTAATAATCTAGGAAATATGACGCAAGTACGTTAGCGTTTGGATGCACAATGCAGGTAATGCATACGAAAGCGTTTCCTTTTCCGCCAAGAATAGTGGAATAGTGCAAGGAATCAAGTGCTATCTGTGCACACTACGCGATTCCCGCAATCTGATCTCGCGGGTTGCTTTGCTCGGCAAACGGCTAAAACATAACAACCTGCAATTATTGTTATTATCTTTATAACGGACGTGCACCGTGCAACTGATTACAGATAGTGATTACTCTCTCCCCGATAGGAGATGCAGATAGTGCACATCCCGCATCTCGGTCTTGCGACTTGCATCTTGCATCTCCCCGGGAAGGAAAAATTGCGGATCGTGTCGATAAGGCAGGTACCGCTCTTATCTGAAGACCGCAGAGGTGACTTACGTGAGAATCGCTTGTTAGGAGAAATGTAAATATTAAACGTATGCGTAAACATAGTCAAACGGGATGCCGAGATTGCGAGTTGCATGTTCCTCGACTTAGTGCCGATTCTGGTAAGAATAAAACTGCAGTACAAAGATTGTGGAAGATGTAAAATTAAAGGGACAAGAATCTTAAATGTTCATCTCATGAGAATAGAAAGCAGGAACGCAGATTTTTGTATGGATTTTAAACTACACGAAGAAAACTTACTTATATGCAATGTCAGCGCTGCGGTACAGCTTTGAAGAACCTTTTTACGCTAATAACACTATTCAAAAGCTTAAACGGGCTGAAAATCAGCTATATATTTTTTGATAGTTGTAACTTCAGATTAATGATTATTTGAAATGGGTAAATTGTGATATGTGTGTTTAGATGAAATATCGATATTTTAAAATCTGGTCAAATTATTCGTTTTCCTATTAAAAACGGGACTGCAGGCCTTTCACGAAAGATTTGACAGAGTTCCTAACAAAGAATCAGCTAAAAGCAGTCAAAATACAAATATTGTTATTGGAATGCTATCATTTTTTTAACAGAATCATATTTTTCTACATTAGGTATTATTATTTGTCCTGCATTCTTCGTCTTCATAACTTTTAATGATTCGAATTAATCAGTCCTGCTGCAGAATCTTGATTAAAACAATAATTCCACTTAGTACGAAGGCAATTATTGGGCATTAATATAAATAATATATTCCACCTCTCGGTGATTTGGTGAAAAATGAACGGCGAGGTTTGGATAAAATTCCTCCGCAATCTTTCTGCGTGCCAGCGGACAATTACCTCTTTATTGGTCGCGATGTTAAGGCGACTGGAAAATTTTTCCAATAAACGAAACATTTTTGTTTTAATGTGCAATACATATACCTACCTACCCACCCCTCTGGGGGAAACAACTGTGCGAGCTATTCCATTGCTTAATTTGGAAATGCTCCGAAGCAATTGAGATATTAACTTATTTTTATTGTTTTCTTTTGTAAACTCAAATACAGTTAAACGAAGCATTTTTGTACTTCGAGTAAAAAATGTATATATATATATATAATTCTGCAGCCCGTTGAAATTTTTTTCAATAAATAAAATAATATATTTCTCCATTATAAGTCGCTACTAGGTACAACCTAGCGCACTACGCGATGCATATACCGTTTCGTTCCAGCAGCACCTCACATATGAGACAGAGCGCGATTACACGATCCGTTACAACGTGTGTCAGTGTGATCAGTGGCGACGTGTGGTAGAAAAATATTTACTGAAATAAAATGAGCGGACAGTAAAATGACGTCTACATTTTTGTTCTCCCAATATGTTCTGAAATCGCTGGTTAAAGTATTTCGGGTACATGCTGATATATCTAGCATATATGTACATATCTAGAATATAAAAATGGAATTCGTATTATTTACAATTCACTAAATAGGTAAAAGAAAGATTAAAAACAACAATGTGGACCGCGCACGTGTGGACGTTAGTTTGTTGTTAATAATGGGACTTCTGGTGGTCAGGTGTAGGTTTCAGGATGTTCTAGTCATTAATTGACCCAATCCTAATTGATAAGTTGTGTCCAGGAAACACGCTTCTTATTTCAAATTTTCTTGTCAATAGTTTATAGGATGATACACAGAAAAAACTTACTCATATAAAATATTGCCAATTTATTAAAAATCTCGTCAAATTAAACGTATTTCTGTTAAAAAACGGGACTGCAGGCCTGTAAATAATGTATTGATAGATGTCCTAACAAATTATCAGTAAAACGCGAATTCGTTATGAGGACGGTGGAACACGTGCTCATAAAAATCCTGCACGAAAACGTGTTAAGATATATTCTGAATAGACTAATATTTTATTAGGAAATGGATTGCCATCATGTTTTTAACATGATTTCAATAAATCAGTCATGCTCATGTTTCTTCGTGTACTTGAATTATATTGCCATTTGGACAACTTTAAGGATTACAAAAAAATAAATTCCTAAATAATTGAGTCTCTCAGTGTGAGATGTGGGTATTATCAATGGAACAAAGGTAGGTAGTATCCTAGGTCCTAGGTGGCTTTAATATACTATAATATCATAAAACCATATTTTTTAATCTCCATCTGTTAATCTTTCTGTGCCAAGGCTGGGATTGGCATTTGATCAGTCCATTTAAAATTCTTGGGCATATAATAAACTCTCAATGCTCAAGAGGTCGGTTGTGAACCCTTGCACCTAAATCAGATTTAAAGGCCTCATCAAGCTGCTCGGCAAAGTGTATTATTGTGCAAAAATCATTTATTACTAACCAACAGAGATATAAATTTGAAAAGTATTAAAAATTTTATGTAAAAAGACCTGAAGAAATGTCATGTGCTCTAAACAGCTTCAATTAACTTACACGTCTATATCGTTCATTATTTTTCACTAATTTATATGCAATGTTCACTTCCGTCGCCCCCTATTACCTTTACCGTTTGGCGGAAACCATATGCATGTAATTTGTAACTTATAACCACAACATTGAATGAACTTTAGCTTCTCTTTCACATACCACCGAGTACAAAATAAGTGTACTGTTAAGCAAATGAGTGATGGCTTCCAAAATTCCAGAAATCAAAAAAAAAAAGTTGTGCAACGAGTTTCTAGACATTTCATTAATTTTTTTTCTTTATTCAGTGCATTGTTTATTACAGTCATAATTTCATTCCTATTACAGTCATCGTATTAAATTAAAGTAAAACTGTTATATACCTTTATTATATCAATACATAGCCCAATAAAATACACTATTCAACGGCAGCTCGCCTTAGCACAACTACATTACTCATGCCCCGATACTTCGGTTTCATACCATAGAAAACGAATAGTCAGGTCATATTGACATATTTAATTATAATATTGTGAATTTTATGTACCAAATAAAATACATAATGCAACCCTATTTCTGAACCTTCCTTTGCGTTTTTATAAACCTACTGTGATTTTTTTTCTCCTTTTGCATTAATATAATGCTAAACTAAATCATTTTTAAGAACAACTGAATCCAGCCTTTTTTTCAATCGATCACTACAGTCAATGACAACATTGGCATACCCCTGTATGGAAATCAATAATTTTACTTCACACACAATAAAATCCTACGTGAGGCTGTAACAGATTTCAATGCCTTCATTTAAAATCTACAAATATATGCTCTACGACACCGGCGAATTCCTAGTCACTTTATAAAAAAAAAAACTATCCATCTACCTAATTATAAAAAACACGTTCAGTAATTATAACTACTGTTATCCTGTGAATAGTAGACCTCGCTTCCAAAAAAGTATGTTACTAATTTTCTCTTGCTTAATTAATCAATACCCAACTATTTGTATATTATATTTGTGCCTAATTTGTGCTTAATTAAAAAAACACATATTTTATGTAACATTCTTAAAAATTATTATAAGAAATCATACAATTTTTCAAAAGAAATGTAATTTTTTTTAGACTTTCTTCAATCAGATAACATTGAAAAAACAAAAAAAAAAACCATAACATTGAAAAAAATTCTGATAAGAAAGTTCAAATAAACACTAGATTTCACGTTTGAAAAAATAATCTTTACTGAAACATTAAAACGGCCACCATCTTGAAACGGAAACGGAATGTACAAATAAATTTATAGATAGACGAAACGCAAAACAGTCAAGATAAATAGGACTTATCAACGGAGATTTTTTAATCCGCTGCAAGAACGCAAATAAAAAATGAAGAAAGATTCAACACATAAAACGTCTTGATTTCCGCATGTTCTAAAGGAGAAGCCATCACATCCTCGGTGGCCAGTAACTGGTAACAACTTCCACCTTCCAGCGACTACTTGCCAGTGACTAGCCGTGTAACATCCTCCCCTTATCTTAATGTAACAAGCGAATTAAGTGCGTTCACTTAGTCCGCAGTGTCTTGCCTAAGTGCCGGCTATAATATGTAGTGTGTGCACTGGTACTGACGACTGGCTCTGCCGCACCAACAGGTGTTGGCTGGAAGGTGAAACAGTTTACTGCCGATTGATCTGTAGGGTGTCTTACACACCCCACCTATCCTACCCGCCCCTTGCACCCCACCCACGTCTACTTGTTGGGAATTTGGTTTAGGGAATCAAGGATGTGCTCACGGAAAAATCTTAGATAATGTGTTGATTGGGTAATTCGAATCTATTCTCAAGTGCTCTCAAGCTTTTGACGGCCTCCGTTGTCGATAGGTAAGGCTCTCCACTATGAATTCGGCAGTTGTGGCGTCCGCAAGAAAATTTTATTAAATTTATTTGTTGTATTTCACAAATAATTAATTAAACAAAACTAAATGTGTTTATTATTGTAGAAAGCAATCACTTTGTGGTTTGACATATTTAATAAAATAAAATACTTTTTTGTTTTAAAACCACGATATTTATTAATTTAAGAACCGACCGGTTTCGCTTTACTTAAGCATCATCAGGGTACAAATTAATACTAAACAAGAAGTACATAATGTGTGTATATATATAACAAAATATAGAGGGAGACAACATGATACAAATATAAGCAACACATTATGTACTTCTTGTTTAGTATTAATTTGTACCTTGATGATGCTTAAGTAAAGCGAAACCGGTCGGTTCTTAAATTAATAAATATCGTGGTTTTAAAACAAAAAAGTATTTTATTTTATTAAATGTGTTTAATATGTAGTATATTTGCGGCAGGTTCCAGTGCAACAAAACATAATACAGAAACATATCAGATATATTAACAACTATTTATTTTTGTTTTGATTTATGACGAGAGGTTTTAGATGTATCGAAAAGGTGGGAAGATTAGTGAGATAGTGGTTGTCACGGTGGAAAAGATGGCGGAGTCGAGTAGATTTAACAGATTAACAAGATATTTAAAGAAATAGGTGAATTTTATATATGTCGACAGCTTTCGAATTACAATAAAAGTGGTTTCTTCAATGATAGAATTCGAATAAGAAGAAATCAAAACTTAATTAAAAACAATGATAACTATTACTTCTTAAATTGCATACTAATATGATGTATTGTATTTTCGTTCGATTAAATACGTAGAATTGTGAATAATTCCCCCAGTTCTGCATGTTATAGCGAATTACTTTATGGCGTAACTGCGCAATTTTTTGATTACATTCCTTATCAAATAGCCATCACATTTTTCGCGGTCACCGATAGCAGTTATCCATGTATCATCATTCATTCCAACTACTGCATTTATTATTTTATGTTGTATAAATAGTGCTAGTCATTTTAATTATTGCGGTTGAAATCTGGTATTCGCGATTGGTTTTTATGTAAATTTCTTTTACCGTTTAAAATTATCCAATTTAAAAAAAAAAATTTAATTTCGCCTTATTTATATTATTTTCTGTCTTTGATGACTCTTGGCAATATTCTCTCCTTAGAAATTATTATGTTCTGCTTGTGTTTAGGAGAATCATATTATTTCAAATGCCAATGTTTCATTTTCTCGTACCGTAGAATAATTGAGTTACACAAAAATAACAAATGTTTTTCATTGGTTGACTATAAAATTCATTCCTGTTATACTATAACCCATCAATACCTCCAATATATATATGAATCTTACTCGTTTGTTTGTTTTTTGTTTTTCTTAGTCAAATGCAGGGAGGAAGAAAAGCAAATGGGTACTTATAAAAATATATATTTATATCACTGCAGTTTGGGTTGTTTCACAAAAATACAAATGTAAAATTTTCGTCAAATAGTCATTCAGCGCCATTTTGCTTTTTGAAAGTTTAAATGCTGACTTTAAGTCCGTTTCAACTTTTGAACAAATAGCGATCAGCAGAAGAGGACAACTATCATGTTGTTAACAATTTGATAGAAAGCTGAAACGCACCTAGAATTTGCGTTTAATGAGGACCTTTCAAATGTAAGAAAAAAACAAAATAGCGCTGAATGGCCATTTCATGACAATGTTAAGTTTGAATTTCTGCGAAACAACTTGACCTAAGACTTAATTCGTTCACACCAAATAGTTAGACCTTTCCCTAGAATGAACTCTGCCTGTAGTTAGCGGTAGCTTGGTACTTGATACGTACGTCGTTCATATTAACATGTATGTGTGTCTGTCTGTTATAATATATTAGCACAAGTGCAATAAAGTGGAGTTATCAGGCTAGCTCTGCATTGTGAATCAGCCGACGCCGCTTCCCTTTATCAGCTGATTAGTGGCAACTTATTTCCATATCTCCCGCTGCCGAGGAAATTCTGATGGAAAAACACGTTTTAGACTTAATGGGTTGCATCGATAAGGACGTCGGTTACTTATACTGGAAGTGCACTATCTGCTACTTGATACAGTTGCTGCTGTTTGTTATTCGTTATTCTGCCGATGAAACACGTCATTGGGTGCCTTTATTATCTCTAAGATTACCAGTGAATGCAGAGTGACCACTCTCGAAGTTTATTTTGTTTTGATTAACGGCTTAAAGACGTTTTAAATGCATAATACATACCTTCAAATATGTTTATTTAATATCACTAGGGAATACCAGTATCATAATGTGCAACTTTACAATTAAATTGCATAAAAAAATATACATTTAAAATTGAAAATATTAACCTACAAAATAAATACTCCAGTTATTCAAACTAAAATTGCAGCCGGGCAGTAAAGGTAGCAACCATAACATTCTGCTAACTAAATAATGACCATACTAACAATGACAAGAATGAATAATTATTAACAAAACATAAATTAACACAATTAATAACATTATACTGACTAAATAAGTGTTACCAAGTACCCGTGTTGGATTTTCACCCGTGACCAAACTGACAATGACAAGAGGGATGGTATGAATAATTATTAACAATAAAAAAATTCAAACAAAAACAGGTAAGCAATAATAAGTAAATAATAATATTATATAAATTAAGTAGATAATTTTTTTTTTAAAAACTCACATAATAGTAAGTTAATATGGATAATATGTAATATAGGGTTTCCAAACTGAATTTTTTAACCTTACAACCTGTGGTTCGTCTAGTTTGTCCAAAGTTTTTTACAAATGTAATAGTAAAGATCAGTCGAAAAAAGAACCAGTGGTTTTATTTTTTCTTTTAACGGTTAGCAAGCCAGTGCGATATTCGTAGTCAAATCTTAAGTCAAATCTGCCACCTCCCTCCAGGTACTGGTTACGGGGGTGGACACAGAAAGGAATGTACCTATTCAATCAAAATTGTACGAGTTTTATGGCCCATTCCCGCGGCGCAATCTCGGCCATAGATCGCGCCAAATGGCCGCCTATCGCCGTCCGCCGGAAGCTCGATACAGTTTCCCGCCAAAACGTTTCCCCCGTTTCACCTCGCAACAGTTGTACCTTCACCTGTCCCTGGTCCCTGGCTGACACGAGACACGACCGAACCGTGGCCCTTTTCAACCTGGCCACCTATCGACTAGCACCTAGCACCTTGCATCTACCGCCGGCAGATTAGGCTGCCCTGGTGGCTGAGAGTCCATTCACGTCTCAAGTCTTTATTTCATTTTTATATCTTTCTCCATTCGAGACTTTTTTATGACACCTTACGTAACAAAATTAGATATTATATTTAAACTAGCGCAGACCCGTGAAAAATCACGGGATAAGATGTGAGTTAATCTAGTTATTTACACGGAGAAAAATTAATATTGCTAATTTATTAAGAATTCGGTTACGGACGCTTAGCGAATGAATTGATAGGTTTAATGATATACTTTTAGTGAATGTATTATCACGATATCGGAACACGTGTTTTAATCATATAAATTTCCCTCCCTAAACACGAAAATTTCTCAATTAGGGAGGTATTGTTACCACTAATATTATATATTATACATATTGATTAATTATGTATTATATGTATATTGGTCAATAAATAAATAAAAAAAATAAAATATATTTTCATATTTCGTCATTATACATTATCAAGGCAAACGCATACATTACCAGGTGCATGAACACGTGTTCCGAAATTTTAATTTGAATTTACTAAAAGTTTATCAGAAAACGGCCTACAATTCCGTTTTTGACCGGATTACCGATAATTTGAAGAGATTTTTAATAAATTTATAGTATTCATTTTTCTCCGTGTAGTTAATAACGCTTTCTCAAAAACAGAAAATACGCAGACCCTTGAAAAATCACGAAATCTGACTGTACTTATGAAACAAAATAAATAAATATTTCAAAAATAGAATTGAAATAATTTTGTGGTAAAAAAATATACTATGGGTAAAAATATACTTTATCGCTTTTATGAATTCGTGACACTTCTGACAGTTCTAATTTTGAAAATGACAATAAAAATAATTGTCTTTTAAAATTTTAGATTATAGTTAGGTACTTTATCGCTTGTCTGATTTCTTGATGCAATCAGTTTCAATTTTGAATATGAAACATAGATCGAGTTCATTGTACCAGAGTTACAATCACTCACAGCCAGACCTACAACAAAAATAAGTAGAGCAAAGTTGTTATTTATTTAAATATATTATTATATTTAAAGACATATTATTTTCACAAAATGTAAAGTTTGTGGTTAGTTTGTTAAGGGATTTCACTTTTTAATATTCCTGTTGATATCGGCGTCTCCGTACGGTCGTACCCAAATATACAGAAATTGTGGGACGGGAAAACGTGTCGCAAGTTCATCAATCAAGGTTAGTTCCCGTGTGTAGATACATGGGAAGAGTAAACCTACATTGCATTGATGGATTATAGTATCTATCACTCGGCTGCTGGGACCATTCTAACCCGCCTAACCCGCTCAACCCAGCGAAGGTCTGGCCATTATGGAAAACTATTTGATCATGAAAGATTTACGGCGAAATATGTAAACACGATCGGCATCCACCCCGCTCACCTCCCGCGTCCCTGTGACAAGTGACAGATCTGGCTCACAAAACAATATTTATTGGGTGACAGATAAGGGTGGCTCGCAGCAGGATTGGGGTGTTCATTTATCTTTTATTCGCGGCCCATTACCTGCGCCGCTACCCGCACTCCGCGCGCTCCGGGGGTGGCGCTAATGTAAAGGGGTGGGTGTGTAGATATCCCATAAGATTCTTCTTGCTATTTTTTTACCATAATTTAATGTCAAACACATTTTCTTATTCACTACCTACCACAATATTTTTAATGTTAAAAATACTCAAGGAGCAAAACTCTTTTATAAATTAACGGTAGCGTTCTTGAAGTGTTTTTTATTTGCAAAAATGGTGCCATACAAATTATCCAATTATTATTGCAGAAAATGGCAATCAATACATCAACCAAATAAATAGCGTTAAAATGCACGGAGAGAAATCGATTTTCGCCCTCACGATAAATTAACAGGCCTTATTAATAAAACATTTAATTAATAATGTTTTATCAATTTGTCGATACAAAGATGTTTCGTTTTCGAACACGTATTCTGACATCATTATAATATATTTGTAATTTACTAAAAGGTTAATCGGAAAATCTGTTATTTCATAATTTTAAAAGTTTCTTAATAAATTTTCAATAGTCATTATTCTGCGTGTGAATTAAAGCTTATTTTTTTTATTCTTATCATTGTACTATAAAAGTATAAATTTATTATTTCCATTCAAAATTATTGTCGATTTTAAAACCACATATTCCGAAATGCTTCCAACTAACATGCTTTTTTTGACGGCAAATCAAAAATCACTCATTTTAAATCGTTGTAAAAAATATTTTCTTCAGCATGAAAAAAATATGCGATGTCATTTATTATATAATTTATCACTATTGCAATTGTTTTAGAGATTAAAAAAAAATGTAAAAATACTCCATAAAATGTAAAAATACTCTATAAAATGTAAAAATACTCCATAAAATGTATATGCATATCAACGATTCACGCTTTAATTGTTCATTAAACAATTTTCAGAAGATTTCAATCCAGAAAGTTCCATCATTCCATTGAAAATACTCGCACATAGTTGTATCCATGTTCATCGTATACTTGTGAATGGGTTTGTGAATTGTGAACAGTACGGCACGTTTAACCCTAGATAAAATTGGAACAGTTATCTCACGAGTGTAAGATTCAAATGTGTCGCTCCCCAACGGGAAGTCCGGTGCTACTGTCCATTGGGCTGTAGGCGCCAAGGCAGAGCCGGACCTGAGTCAGGCGCCAGGGCCGATAGGGCTGTGGGCCCGTCAGGCAGTTTGGTTCAGGTCTCCAACTTCTCCCTTTGAAACGATAGATGGAGAATAGGGCCACGATAATTAAATATATTCATTTGTACACCGTCTAATATCGATATGTCCGGAGACAATCGGTATACTTATTAATTTAGTAAGCCCGCGTAGTAAGCGGTCAAATACGAATATATAAAATATATATATGATATAAAGATACACTGTAAATTTTTTCATGTCTATAACATATTAAATAACAGAACAAAACATGTTTTTAATAATTTTCGGTGCTTACTTTGAGATTTTTTTCTATCGAGGGAATTTCATACAATTAATGTTTCGGCAAAACAAATGTATAAATATTATCTTCAAAAATAACTTGTTTTTTTTTTAAACTTAAAAACTTAAAAAATTAACGAGAAACTTGTTATAAATCGGTAGAAATTGGGTAAGCGGGGGCTTAATGGTGGGTCTAGTACTAAGTTTCTTAGGTGGAAAAATAATCTGCCATTAAATTTATTACACGAATCAGATTAAACGTGTCGAAATATTACATGGATTGATACGACTTATCATAATTTCCTCCGGTAGAATAAATATTTATTCTTCAATGAAAGTTCGACTATCGTAAAAAGATACTTTCTAGCTTGATATTGTAATTACTTTAGTGATAAGCTGATTTGTTTTCATTATTTTTCTATTATTATTCTAGTTTCGGGTAAATCTTAACCTTCTTCGGGCCAGTATTATTATTTATAGTTCAATTTCTGTTCAGAAGAATGTTATGATGTAACCTAAATTACTTGACACATTGTATTATTTATAATAAAGTCGTTAATGTAACTTGAAATGTAATTAAACATAATTATTACGTATATCAGATTCATTTAATACAGTTGTGCAACCTTGTGGATAAGGATTAACTCTACATGGAGAAAAATGATCGTATTAATAAAGTGATTGAAAGTGAAGCACGCCACTTTCCTGATAAAATATTAATCATTCAGAATATATCGAAACACGTGTTCTTTTCTAGTAAATATCATGATGGAATGCGACAATATCAATATTTATATGAACACGTGTTCCACCATCCTTATAAAACCTTCGCTTTTAACTGATCTTTGTTAGTAACTCTGTCGATTCATCCGTCAAAGACCTGCTTTGACGGATGAATCGACGTTTTTAACAGGAAAACAAATAATTTGACAAGATTTTTAATAAATTAAGAGTATTTTATATCAGTAAGTTTTCCCCGAGTAAAAAACGAACCCTTTACCCCTTTATCTCTTGCGAAGAAGTCCATAAGATTGTCCACTAGATGTGTGCCATTCAATAAACAAATGTGGGCCGATTAGTAGCGTCCTTGCGGAAGTAGCGGGTAGCGGCTAGAGGTGCTGGCTGGCGGAGGGTAGCGGGTGGGGGGTGGAGGGAATCACTTAGGGGGTGTCATAACGGCCGTTAGCCCGTTGATAACGACTCGGCTGCGCCAGAGGATAACGGATAACGTTATGTGCGCGGGCCGCCTCGACGCCATTGTGGAAAGCTAATGGCTCTGCCAGAAAAAAGATAAGGACTCTTCCTTTTTCTCTGTACCGCGCGAGATACAGCTGCCGTGGCTGCCGCAGCCAGCCGGTGCCTTCAGGTGGAAACTCCACAACTCCCACCTCACTACAGTCACACTCGCAGCCGGAGAAACTTGCGGAGCGTTATTATTTGTCGAGCCAAATTTTATGACCACAGATTAGGGATTATCATTTTTAAGCAGTGCTTTAAGTAAGAAAATAGTAATTTTCACTTGAAAAAAAAACATGATCACCATTTAACTGACTCGGTTGTCACACCTCATTTATAGAAAATTGTAAAGAAGGATTTCAATTGTACAAATCCGCAAGTGGTACAATAATCGTCTTATACACTTCATTCAAGACAAGTAACTCTGTTTATCGCAATAAAGCCCCACACAGCTAATCTTTCCGCGGGTGAAAATTTATAATATCGAACACCTCCCCATCCCTCTCCCGGGTGGACCAGTGTCACCCCCACCCACCGCTGCCCCCAGCGCCTGCCTCGGGTGCCGGAGGAATCGCGATCAAAATGTTTGGTGTTGTAGAAAGATAACGTGGCCCATGTGTCCCCTCCCCCCTCCCCTTGGCGAGGACCTCCTGGGAGGGAGTGGGTGGGTCACGGGAGGGGGTCAGGTGAGGAAAATGGAGAATCATTAACTTAAGTTGGGATTGTGAGAATACTCCGTTAAAGATAGCTATTTGACTAAGACTTGGGTCTTGTAATAAGTTTCGTCAATAATTTATTTTATTAATGATTTTACATGCTCAATGATACTTAGTTCCTAATACATACCTAATACATACATGTAAAATATAAGTGTTAATTAATCACATTATTAAAATTGTAAATTATCTTTGTGACAAGATTTTTATATTAACATAATTGCATTCGTTTACCACTATTTTAATAGAATAATCATTCAAAGGTTCCTTCAACAGAATACAAATATAAATATGTAGATAATTTTTATTAAAATAGTGGTGTGAATAAAGATGATTATTTAATTTATTATTTAACTCCCTTCTCTGAGATCTATATAAACTCCTGGCATTATGCCTCACAAAAGAGTAACAATCAACTGGTATTAATTAAAAATAAAAATAAAATAGCTCTTAGGACTATAATATATTTTTGATAATTTCACAATCAATTCATTAAATCCAGTTAATTAAATCCTTCCCTGCTCCCCTCCGAGTAGGTTCTGCCGGCTTACCTATTGTGGTCGGGCTCTACAGCTGGCTAAAGTATAATCCGGCAGGTAGAGATGGGACGTGTGGGGAAGGTGTAGTTTGTGGCTATAGGTTGTAGGGTGTAGGGTAGGTGGGGTGGCTCGGAGCAGGAAGGGAGTCAATATTCCACATAAGGCGACGGACTCTGCGATAGCGACACACCCCGCATTTGATTTCCTTTAGATTTTTCTTCTGGAGTTGGTAACCTTTCTGTATCACTACGCCATATTATCTACCACATAAATACAGTACACGCATTAGATACATATCAGGTTTAATCATTTTAAAATTATTTACGAACGATAAATGTTTCTAACTCTCATGTTTGGAAATACAGCTAATTCGAACTAAGATTTATTATGACTATGCGAAATTCTTATGTAGACAGTGACCTTTCTCTTGTTTTGAACGCCGGGGGTGCAATTTTAATTTCACCAGTCTCGCGATAAAACTGTAGTTTTGCATAAAAAACAAACCCGCACGGGGATACTTCTTTATATATTATTATGTTAAATAATACAGATCTGGATAGAAGCCAAAAGCCATTTAGTATCCGTCACTAGAAACTAGATAAAATAAGTTGGAAAGTAGAAAAATCAGAAGAAGTTTTATGAACTAAACAAGTTCTTATGTAAATATTTTTTTATTGAAATTCAGTTTTCCCAGCCGCTGTTGTCTCGGCATATTTCCATTTTCTTTCCCATATCTCACGCAGATTCTCGTGTCAAAAATCTTTTATCTGTAGTCTACCAGCCCCCTGTCCGGGGGAGCCCCCACAGGCCCACAGGGCGGGTAAACCGGGCGCCGGGGCTGGGGCCGGGGCCGGGGCGAGCGGCCTGGCCCCCTCTTTCGTGGCGAGAACAGATAACACTGCAGCCCGACTCTGTGTACATCATTTATAATATACACAGAAGGGGATGGAGATTTCGGGACCTTTAAAAATGATATCGCCCGTTTATTCATATTGCGTGAAAATAACCTCTCGAACACTATTAAGGTCGTGACGTCCACGGAGGATATATAGAAAACATACTAAACTGTCACGCGATATTGGCACTTGAGGACGGGGAATAGTTTGACGATGAAAATAATTTTTCACTTTATCTGATGATGGGAAAATGGCGGTCCCACCCGCGATATGTGGGGGGAGTTCGGCGTTAGCCAGGAACCGCACCGATCCGCACCCACCCCCACTGGAGGGTGGGGGGTGGTGGGGCGAAAAGGGAAATGAAAAACTGTTATATATGATTATGTAAACTGGGTGTAAAAATGTTCATACGCAGTCTTCTCGATCAGATTACACGATCTATCCCGAATAATCCGAGGACAGGACGCTCTTGTGCTTCTCCGTTTACCTACGTATATTTCTTACTAATATTCCTCGTGCTTGTGTGCTGTGTATACCACTCCTGTTTTCTGATGAAGATTTTAATCTTCCATTAGTTTTTACGGTAATCTTTTAAGATTGCTGGCCACGCTTAATATTAATATATTATGTAACAACACTTTGATTCACTTTTAATTACTACAAAAGCCAACTATTTACATCCAAATCCATGGGAAGTACTGCATTTACTTCCCATCTTATTGTCGATTAAAATTTCAAAAGTTCACTCGATTTGACAGTTCAGCCACATTTTTTTCTTATTTGATGTATTCGTATTGAGCGTGACCAGTGATTCTAAAAGTTTACAGTTGTTACTAGATTTGTACGACATATCCAGGTAGTTTAGAGGACACAGTTGAATGTACGGCAATAATGTACCATTTATTGTCATGTCATTGGGTTATCAGGGGGAATTATTGATAAGTCCAGCTTCATCGTATATTAAACAGATAACTAGTCACAATATAAGGCTTCAATATTAGACATATAGCCGACCTGTCAGTTGTATACCCAAATTAACAATTCTCGTATATTAAAACTGTACCTACACATTCGGACTCTTATTCGTGCATCTCCGTAACACTTTACCAAACTCACATATACGAACTACTTATAAATAAAATAAGTTGCAAGTGCGATTTTTTCTTGTTAAGCGATTTTAATATTAAAATGATCAATTTACGATGAGTCGGTAATGAATATAGAAATATATATCAAATGAGACCAGGGGTTGCAAAAGGCAAAATTGTGTTTATATATTATATTTTCTTCTTTTACACTCATTTAAAAAAAATTAGGTAATATATGTTAATTGTTATAACTCCTGCTGGTAACCCTTGATTCCCTACAAAATGGGTTTATTTATACTAGCTGTTTAGTCTGTTTGGTGAATAGAAAAACAATAGCGCGTGTTGATTTGCTTTTTACGTCCTATAGATGGTGCTGTTTTTTTTTCAAAAAATCATGTTTTTCTATCTGAAACACATAAAAAAAAGTATTCAAATAAAATTTTATAATAATGAAAAAAATAGAACGAAATTGCAACACATTATAAGTTATATTTATTTTTAAATAAATTAGTATTTTTTTATTTATAAACATCTCGCTACAATCATTCTCCTAGATGGTGGTTAGATCTCCACAGTGCAGTCAGCCCTGACAGGGTCCCCTCTGGGGGGTGGCGGGTGACTTATTGAAATAAAACAAAATCAGCTGAAAGGGGGTGACTGCTGGAGGCTGATAACGCGATACCATCGGTTAAAGGGTGGCCCAGCTCTGTTGCTTCTCACTTCTCACTCACATCACTTGCTACTTTTACACAAATATGTCATATTATTAGATGCAGATATTGCGTTGATAGGTTGAATCTTATTTGGGGAAATATTCAAATGCTCTTCGATCTTTAAAATATAAGTCAAAATGACAATTTTTTTGTAATTTTCAGTTTTGGCCTGATGAAAAAAAGGCACGTATATAACCGGTCGTTAGTTTGTGTTTTAATCAAGGTATGTGTTTATTATAATGTATAATTAATATGATTTATTTCGTTTACCGTTACAAGGCAATCTTAAATAGTCTTAAAAATAATTTGGTATATCCTTAATTTTAGATTGTTCTCCCAGCATTATTACATTACCCATCGTGGAAAATACTTTTATCCTGGCCTTGGTATAAGACCAACATTCAGAATTGAAACGTTGCTTCAAGTGACTTTGGTCGTGTTTCGTGTACAGCTCTGAATAACCAGGTACATCCCCACCTTTCTCTTGCACATCTCCTTCCCCTCCTCGCTACCTTCAAACTCACAACATACCCCACTTGGGTAAGTCATAGTCTCACTGACTCCAGACGGTTGGGAGCAGTTCGAACTCTTGCGTGATATGCACATAAGCAATGTTGAACGCATTGATTATTATCCTACGTAAAGAGCTGAGGTGATAAATTTAACTATTCTATTTGAAAAGCACAATAATGAAGAATTGCAATTATACGTTTCCATATCATATTTCAAAGTAACTTTTTTTGGATATCATAGGTGGGTACATGGTGTTTTATCGACACCCTTCCGCAGTCCACCCTGTAGGTAAACCTCGCTGTATGCCACTGCTCTATGAAAACATATATGAAATATATTCAATCTGCGAGTGAGCGATAAGCAACGCCTTCAGCCGCCCTCCGCGCCGCCCCCGCCCGCGTCCTCCGCCCGCCCGCCCTACTCTATCTCCCGCCCCACCCTCCCGCCCCACAACTCCGCCCGCCACCACCGGCCCCAACGGGCGGATTCCACACAGGCGATTATTCAATTCCATCCATTCTCACGTAAAAGGATTTATCTCAGAATTTTATTTTCGATCGCATGGAAATGGGAATTGGATGCAGTCTACTTGAACGACGGTTATTATTTTTTGCATCATTTTATGAAGCGATTCTATATTTTTAGATTTTTCATTCGAGGTTTCCCATTTGAACCAAACCCTTGGTGATACCCGGCCAACTGTGACAGCTAGCATCAAACACCCTCTTGTATTTCCTGACTGCACAGACGCCTGAAAACCACTTACTTACAGTGACACTCCTCGTTGATTATTAATATGTTTATTCAAAAAATATTTACTATAATTTTATATTATATAATAAAATTTTATTAATTCATTAAAAATTTGGTCAAATTATTTATTTTCGTGTCAAAAACGGGACTGCAGGCCTTTAACGAATAAATTGACAGAGTTCATAACAAAGTATCAATAGAATGGGAATTTTTTATGAGGACGGCGGAATACGTGTTCATACAAATATTGATATTGTCGCTTTAGGAAAAGAACACGTGTTCTCGATATATTATGAAGGAGTAATATATTAATGAGGAAATTGGAATGCTATCACTTTTATAACAGGGTAATTTTTTCCTTGCATAATTAAGCTGCGCTTGTGTGCATGGGCGGTGTGCTCTTATTTTATTATGTACATGTTTTAATGTTCAGTGAAAATTTTGAATTTAAAAAAAATTACTCGAAGAGATTTATAATTTTTTTTTTTTTTTTTTAATTCCTTTATTTTTCCCAATTTTTACATTAATTACATACAATATTATATAAATCAATAAGAATAATGGGAACCCACTAAGGCGCAGCCTGTGCGTGGGTAATATATTTAAGTTATTATTTTATTGTACCTAGAAATAAACAAATTGTGGGCATATAAAATAAAAACAAGAATACATTTTGTAAAAGCGTTTTGTATAAAAAGTGTTTATAATAGTGTATAGTGAAGTTATAAGTGTTTATTGTAATATATGTAATATATGGTGAATATTTTATGAGAAACATAAATTGATACAAATTAAATAAAAAAAGTTTCAACTGCTGTGTCGAAAAGCCATAATTTTAATTCTTTTAAATATTGAGGAAGTTTAGTTATCACTTGAATATTTTTCGGTAAAAGATTGAAAGTACGAGGTCCAATGAAACTGCAGTGTGTTTGCATTTGTTTTGTGTTCGTTTGGGGAGTATAAAATACATTATTATTTCTAATGTTGGTTCTGTTTTCATTTATTTCGAATTTATTTTTGTTTTTAAAGATGTATTTCATAGTTTGCAAAATAAATAGTTTACGGAGACAGAATAGTTTAGATTCTTTGTATAACTCATCCGTTGAAAATGTTCTTTTCCGACTATACATAACTTTGATGATATAATTTTGAATTATTTGTAAAGGTTTGATATGTGCATTAAGCGCACCGCCCCATCCTATTATTCCGTATATGAGTGAAGATTGCACCAAAGAAAAATAAATCATTTTCAGTTTTTCAACATTGAGCACTTCTTTTAGTCTGTAAAATGTGTATGTAAGATATCTTAATTTACAGACGGTATTATTAATTTGTGACTGCCAATTTAATTTTGTATCAATAACAATACCTAAATATTTAATCTTTTCAACTTTTCCGAGTTCAAAGCAAGATGAGCATATTTCTTGATTACAGTTAACGTTATGTATTATTGAATTGCCCTATTATTTTTTTTTCATCAATATGTAACAAACTTCAATAAGTTGAGAGAATTGATGTTCGTCTAAGATTTATATTATTTTTAAATGCTACAGTTTGATTTAGAATACTATCTTCGTAAATTTAAATATCCCTAACGGTTTTTTCACTATTGGTTACAATTTTCATTCATGGAGATAATATGCAAGTGGAAAATAGCAAATGTTGAGAAACTAACCAATATTTAATCATCTACCTATTGAAAGGGTAGATCAATAATACATTTCCGTTTTTTAGGAATTGATTTAATTGTGTTATTAATTGATTTATAAACTTACTTTCATTTTACAAAATAAGTAACACGAAATTAGATTTAAAAAAATGTATGAAAGCAAATTCAGAGATAAACACAAGAAAATAGAAATGACAAGTCAAGTCAAAAGTCCTCGATAAAAGTCATAATAATTGTAAGATTTCTTCACTTACTTAGTGACGTACAAAAATCATTTTTACTCATACAAAAAAATAGTTAACCAACGTACATTCTAGATAATGGTGAATAGTATCCATAATTAGTAGATTGTTATTTCAATTAAAAAATATAACGGTTACTTTACAAATAAACGATAAAAATGTTACGCAATAATGCATTATTTTCGAGTACAATGAATCGAATAACCTAATCATACTTTGAATCTCATGTTTCTTTTCCACTTATTTATCTGAACTGTTAATCATCGTCGAATAAACTTTAGGACACGAATGAATAAGCTTTCATGATGATAACATTATTCATAACTCGCTTAATGCATTAGCATTTCATCTCGCTGACCACCTTTAGCGATTGTACCACCCCGAGTGATCTTCAAACCCCGCCCCTTAGCTGGACCTATTACGCCTTAAGGAATCAATTTTGACCGCCACTGTTTTCCTATGAATATAAATAACATATCGCGTTGTTTGTCACCAGGCGATACGGCGCTTGGGTGGCCTGGTATGACGCAAGGCTTGCATTAAAGTTCCGAGGTTTTCAACGCTGCATATTAATATAATTATTGCGGTGTAAATTTGACTTATTATGGAAATTGTATACACTAAAGCTTTTTGCACGATTTCTGAAGCAAGAATGCTTTGTGTCATACAAACGTTTTTATTTAGTTATTGCTATTCTCGTACATACAGTTTACAACAAATAGGTAATTAGTGCAAGTAATTCAAAAGATGTTCTTAATATAAAACATAGTAGGTAGTAGAGTGCAATGTAATCACTAACTGTATGTAAATGTTTAAAACATAAGTAGTAATGTTTTGTGAATACCTTACTAAGAGAACCTGTTCCTATGTGCATATTTTTTAAAAGTGTTATTCTGCCGTCATAAGTAGAAACACAGTATCCTCTTTGAGACTCAAGGAGGACACTGTGGTTCCACCCATGGCGGCAGCATTTTATCTTAGGTTAGTAGCTGTGTTACGTTAAATGTCATAATATTAAATAGACACAATTAAGCTTCAAACAGGCACAATGTAGTACAACATAGAGAAAAACAACAAGTACACGTAGTGTTTTTGGAGAATTATAAATGTATTCAATTTCATAAAGTTTTGTCAAAAAAACTAAGAATCAAAATATCAGAATTAGTAGTTTTATTCGATGTGGACACCTGACCTTTAGTATATAGTATTTCCTATTAATATATACATTATTATGTCAAACATCATATCATCATGCTTTGTGAAGTATGGCGTAATTGTACCGTAACTCGGTCTGAATCCAGAAGCAATGGTCGCACGTTCCAATATGGCGTCACGTTTTTCGCGAGATCGCTTTTTCCTGTTTAACATACATCCGTATCCGTAATGCTGTCCTTTTTCCGCTATCGCCTCTCACAAGTGGCAGACCGGAAGCTGATAGAGCCTGCAAAGTTGAGCCTTTATAAAGTTCGGTTATTCAGCCTGGCTTTTACGAAGGCTATGCTGCTTCTTCCATATCCGCTTCAGTCATTTCCTGTGGAGGCTGTTTCATTACACCCCCGTAATGCGAAATGAGCAAAAAGTGTAGTCATTATTTTACTGGGCAAAGTTTATTTCGATGTGACTCTATTCTCGAAGCCGGGGATTATCTGCGCACTTGGCTACACAGTACACAACCACTCGCACAACTCGCGCGGGCTCTCCCTACTATAGCGGGGACTTACCTATTGTCATTCATAATACGTTGGAAGCATCTGCGGCAATGCTCTTTTATTTATAAGAATAGTATTACAAGCTAACTAGCCAATCCAATTAATACAGCAATATAACAATATCTGAATGTGTATCTAATATCGCCACGTGATTTGTCACTCCGATATTAAAGTAACACCTTGCAGTTTCCTGTAGTATTTATTAGCTCTAAATTTTCATTACACTCTGTAAATTTCTGTAATAAACAGGAGTACATGAAACATCAAGGGTGAGTGTTGTGAGAACCTTTATGTACCCTCATTATACAGGGTACACTGCATGCGTGCTGTCGTATGCATATTAGTTTTAGTATTAGGCGAACAGAAGTAGAAGGTAGTGTCCTTACTTTCCACCCTTGCGTGTTCTACGTCTGCGAGTCTACGATCGACCATTGGCAGAAACAACCAATTCCTGAAAAAACTCTTTCATTTCTACCCCGAAATTCTCTTTGTGTTTGATATAAAACGTCTTTTTGTAAATAGTATTTTACTAAGTTAGGAATTTGGCTCCACGATACGGATTTATAGTTTCCCTCGCATGTCAAGTGAACAAATTGATAACTTGTGATATGACCTCCTGCACCGTACGTTTTCCTTGTAACCGAAATTAATATTGCTTTTCATTTAAAAGATTACAGTAATGAAATGCACATCAAATGAAGATATGTGAAAAAAACTTCACCCACCTATAATTACTAATAGTGAATAACTCTAACCCAACAAAATAATAATTTTATTTTCATGATAAATAAATATATATACATTGTTTATTAATATTTTAACATGTATTTTGGTAAAACCGTGGCTTATAAAATTATATCATATTAATAATAATTTTTGTGTTTTAATTTGTTTCAGGTAAGTCTTCGTAAAAAGTACTTCTAAATCATTAAGCCTCATCTTGTAGGGTAAGTTTTTTTTATTAATTACTAGCTGTACCCCTTCAAGCGTTGCTGTGGATTAGTCTGTCTGTGCAGATATAGAAACAATAGCGCGTGTTGCTTTTACGTCTAACAGATGGCGCTGTTTCAAAAATCATGATTTTACTTGTCCTTGTTGTTTCCTGACATCTATATAATATAGTAGTATAAAAAACAAGTGTATTTGTATGCAACATTCTGTCAAAATTTCAAATCAATCGGTGAAGAACTTTTGGAGATTTAAGATTTTGAACAAACGAACATTTACATTTATATGGCTAGATTTCAGATTTTTAATTAAGATGTTTTAATTCCTAAGTAAATTTTGATAAATCTTTTCATTGGAATGTAATAAAGATTTAGTACTACGTTCAAGACATTATTTGGCAACATTGACGGAGATAAGCAGCTCAAGCTAGGTTTATTAAATATATACAGAGACTTAAATGAATCAAATACTTGAGCGACGAAGGGCCGCGGAGGGTGAGAAAGGTTGCGGGAAATCCTCAGCACACCTGTTGATATTAGATGCTCATTTTACAACCCTTTTGCGCATTCATTTCCCCCCCTATCCCAATCGAGCAGAATAATCTTATATCTAACATTTTTAACGAATTTCACATATTGATCTCTAACCATTAGCTATAGAAACAAGTATTTTCTTCTGGAGACGAAGTGTTTGTTTAAATAATTTTATGTACAAATTTGATTACTTCGCAAGCTGATAAATTATTGCTGGTGAATTTTGATGACTCTGAATAAAATGGCGATTGCAGTAGGTACTACTTCTAGTTACGTTAATATATTACAGCAAAGCATCAGTACGAAATGCTGCACATTTGAGATAACAATGTTTATATACATAGTTCTGCCGATGTCAATATTTTCCTGCGGATAAACGAGAAAATCGTAGTATTCCGCAATAGTGGCCATGATCTTTCTCTATTCTGCGGGATTTGCGCAATACCGATACAGCTTCAATCAATTATTGAGTCATTAAGTCATTCTTTATCGTCATGTGGAATGATCTCAGCAAGTGATTGTATAATAATATTTCATCTCATCCGCCTCAGCTGCTAATGAATTCAACTTGATTACATGAAGTTTCGGAAATGTAAATTTGGTGTTGAGATATCTGGTTCCAAAGATCTCCATCTCCGAATATGTCAGGGGTCGAGGTTGGCTGCGTGTTCTTGTTGCTTATCTGCCTGTTATCTGCTATCCTGATACTTGGACTCAGTTTGTCCGATACCGACTGCTTTGTTTTTGGTGATTATTTCTTGTGTCTTATGAAACATTTGTTATTCTTACATCTCCCGGTGTTTGGAATCTTATAATTATTTTACAATAAAGTCAAATTAGGTACAGTTTCAGAACTTTTAGGAGCTAAGTAAGGTATTAATGTTTAAAACATTCCAAATTATGCGCATTATTAGATGCATGAATCTCCATATTTATTACCTTATAAGTTTTATTTTGACTTTAAATACACTGTTCTCTTGCAAGTTGTAATCAATCAGCAACGTTAAAGTAACACACGAACTTGCAATTATATAATTATCGTGTTTAAAACAATAAGTAATAATTTATCTTTCATGTATACTTAGAACATATGGATAAACCCATAAAGATCACGCTTCTAACTTATTAATTCCTGCAATAATTTACTGCCAACAAAAATTCCGTAAGGTGTCAATAAGCGACCAAAGTCCTGTTTTATAAACAAGACGAGGTACTTTTTAAAAGTACTTTCTATGAACGATTTTCATTTTGCCAGCAAACATATGCAGCCTCATTATCTTCAAAACGAAACAATAGGAATCGCGATGTCCACACGGAGAAAAATGAGTGCTGTGAGAGAACGAACACTAATTTATTAAAATCTCTTCAAATTATTCGTAATCCCGTTAAAAACGGAATTGCAGGCCCTTAACACATGAATTGATAGGTTTCCTGTTAAACTTTTAGTAAAATGCGGATGCATTATCACGATGTCGGAACACGTGTTCATAAAAATCCTAATATTTTCGCATTTCGTCATTATATATTATCAAGACAAATGAAGTTGCGATATATAAGAAATTTACTAAAAGTTTATCTCACCCGTAGATGGCACTTTATTATTAGTCTATTAGGTTACCCAATAGATGACGTTAGCTGTCGAGTATTGTAGGAACCGTGGGGATAATAGATAAGGTCAGGGTTACCACTTGCTAATTGAATCAGAGCCCCTTGTCAATCTTACTCGTTAAAAGTCCTGTGTTTTCTTGAAACCGGAGTTTAATTTATAAAGATAGTTTGTGACACAATAAAAGAACTTTCTAAAAAGAGTAGTGCCAATTCTTGCAAAATACCAACAGATTTCCTGGTTTAAATTGGCAAGATTATTGTGAAATATAATATATTATTTATATACTCGTACACCGTATTTAAATGTTTTGAAGCTGTTTGAACATGATGTCGGAATATTATTATGTATATTTTTAGAAAACAGACTTGGATAACAATAATGTAAAACGAACGAGCGTATCCGCGTAAATATCTGTTTGATTGTGTCGGAAAATAAAATGCAGATAACATTATCAAGTGCTTGAACAAAGTGGGATGTTTGACCCTTTGTTTACTTCATTTGTTATAAACAATATAAACAGTACTGCCTTAGCCGTCTAGACGGGGAAGAAGGGGAACAGCCAGCAGCCAGCAGCCAATAGAAGTAGTCTTAAGAGGTCAAAAGTGCCAACAAGACATAGAGAGCATTATTCATGTCAACAAACTGCTCTTCAATCTAATCAAGAAAAACGGTTTTTTTATCATATAACAATAAAATGTCTCATAATAAATTGTTATCAACTCGTTAAACAATATGACAGATTTATGAAGTAATGGTTTATAAAAGTTATTATTTCTGTTTTTTTTTCTTCATTTTAATTGCAAGAGCGTGCAATTATAAATACAAAGTAAATTCATTTATCAAGATAAGCAGTCTTCCACATGCATGCACCAAACTATTAGACCTAGGTACACCTAACTAACGTGTGCAGTATTTGCCAATCTTTTATAACGTTATTTCAACGTCAAAAAGGCTTCCTATGCCCGAACAACATAGAAAACAGAACTCATAGACGAAAAACATAGAAAATAATCTGGGTGAATTTAGAAAAATATAATGTGAATCTAAATGCAAACATAAATAATGTAAGATTTTGTCCGAAACTAGTTGCCTTTGGGACATAAATAAAGTGGTGTTTAAAGATATAAATATCACCACAATTTTTCAGAAATTTTAAAATGAAGTAAAAAAAATGAAGTTGTCGAACGACACCATTCAATTTAAAGTAAATGAATAAAATATTTTATTGGGAAATAGATTGCAATCAAGTTTTTAACAGGATTTCAAAAAATCAGCAATACTCATTTTTCTCCGTGTCCTTAAAAGTTTAATTTACTTAAAATTTCAGATGAATTTAGTCATGTTACACCTTTATGAACTTTTTTTTCACTTTTGGTTTTCATGGTCTTCATAAACTGTTTTACATCAATATAATATTGCAGATTTACGAACTGCATTACAAAAATGCCATCGTTATTTAGGTACTTATTTATTGAGACTTGAGTTTTTGTACTTTCACCACCCACGTGTTCGAATAATAATTCGATTGTAGCATCGTTACATCGTGTGACTCAACACTGCTAAGACGAGCACACAGATGTAACCGCAAATTCCCGATGCAATAAAGTGCAATCACCGCGAACACTTCACACAATATGTAATTCTCAGACAGAGCCGTCTAGACCCCTGCTTCTCGGAATGATTCAGCGGATTATTTACGAGCGCCTGTCCTTAGCTTTAGGTCCTCTTCTCGCTACGAGCCCATTTCTACCAAAACACAATCAGGCTACGTGTTCCGTAACTTCCGCGTGCGCCAGGCCCTATCAAACGGGCCGCGGCGAAAGGTACACATTACACGGCATTTGACAAATCGATTCGAAGACAGTGCTTGAAGAGAATTCATTCAATCAGAAAGTTTGTTCAAATGTGGAAGAATTTTCATCGTTGTGTAGAAGTAAACGTCCGCCATCCCAAGGCTTGCATAAAAACATCTAGGTTTTTACTAATTTTTTTAACGGACCAACCATCGATTTTTGATTCCGATATGCATTTTAATGTCGAGTTTACGGGTATCACACAATGCAAGATGATTTTATTCGAGGTTCAAATTGAATAAATTTGTCAATATTAATGATTATTATTGTTAAAATTTGATTTTGTTCTCGCACCGCAAATTAACGTGTTTGTTTGAAAACTCATAAAAAATAGTGACACGAGAAAATGCTGCAGATTATTATTTTATATTTATTATAATTGAATGAATAGTGTCTATTTCCAGTGATAGTATATTTGGAAGGGTTTACATTATTTTTTTGTACGTTTCTATTTAGTAATAAAAAAATACATTTTTATATCTAGTATAAACCTTTAGAATTACTTGCATGTACAACTTATTTCTCATTTAGGCACACTTTACACTGCATCTAAAATGTATTATTTATAGCATTTAGGCACAACCCACGAAAAGCTGCAAGGCTTTTAGCATCTTTAACTTCGAGAATAAGGGCTGATTGTTTTGCTTTTCAAAACAGTGAATGTATTGTTATGTCCTCATGCTCCAATGACATTATTAGAAACATATAAACATGGGATTTTAAAAAAATAACCATACCAATCAGCAGCATTGCACAATTTCGCCTTATATGCGGAGCTATTAAAATTCTTAGGTAGAACTTTATACGTAATTTCTTATAAATATTACTTATTACATTTTTACGGTGTATTTTTTGACTGTAAGAAGAATGTTTCGATGCTGCTGGCGGCATGCACATTTCCACAACTGTCTCGTGTTCATTATGACGGTCAGGTCCGAGGCATCTGATGACGTTGCCTTTCAAGTCGCCGGTTGCCAAAAATTTACTCACGGCTCCCGACAGTCATTCAACCTGGTCTTCCGGCCTTATCGCGCCATCGAGCCATTGTTTCTACTGCTGAGGATCGTTATCTTCGTTCCACGACGCTTGGCAGGCCTCGATGCGGCCGCGGCGATAGTGCGCCGGTGATTTTGACAATGGATCCGAGGCTCTGGCATTGATGGCAGGCGAAGGTGGGCGGAGATACTATCTCTGCTACCTACTACCTACCACCTACTAGCTAGGTTACCTACCTGTTGCACGTGACGTCGATCTGCGGCAACACGTGTCGTGTCATGCCGTCACACGTGGACGTGGAAGCGATACGTGAAGGATAGGCAGACTTTCCTTTTCTCACTTGGCCACTGTGAGCTGACAGGTGTCTAGTATGGCACGCACAGATTCTGCATTGATATAACACTTGTCGGCGTTAGAGTAAAGTACATAGTCTTGTCTAGGGTTTTGTAATCGACAAAGTCAAACGTTTTATGTTTTTAATTATTTTCAGAAAATGAATGGGATTAGATGTAAAAGTGGCGCGAGAGCGAAGTTGAAACAGAAGTGAATAGTTCGAGTGGAAATAGCAGATTGCCAGATGGTTGTAAGTTGGAAGCTCCTGCCGCAATCCACAATATATAATTATAATATGGCAGGAATGTCGCCAATAGAGAGGAATAAACGCTATCTCCGATATCCAATAAATCATCTCTTATCTATGACAAAGTTCCCTGCAGATAGCATATCTCCGCCGCCTCTCTCGCTCCCGATCCCGCTCCCGCTCCCGCCCTGTTCTGCTCTACTGCTGCTGTGGGCGGTGCGCGGTGTCCCGGACTCGGCAGCCAGCAGTCGGCTTGCCCTGCTAACTTTGCCTTGAGGAGTAATCCACCAGCGCTATCACAGATGGCTTATCTCGACCTTAATCCACAATAATTACGTCATATTTACGCGATATAAGCCATAAAATAAACCATCTAGGTCGAAATTACAATTTTTACGCATTTTTGCTTGAATAATGTTGTCTGAATGATATAAATTGATAAAATAATTCAAACATGCCTATATTTCTGACGTAAATTAATGGAAGATTATGTTTATGGTTATCAAGGGCTTAGATCGGGGGCTACTGTTATTATTACAGCTTAGCCTAAGCTTTTTATGATCAAAATGGCGATATATAATATCAGCCTATCTTGAGTGTCAAAGTGATAAAAGAAATTTATATTTTGAATAGTGAGAAAAGTTTGTATTAGCCAAAAAACAGAATGTCTTATCACCCCGTTGCTTGAACATAACAAAATAATATATTATCGAAGAAAGCAAACACTTTGTGGCTTTACATTTTATACATTCGAGATTCGAGACCTTGGCGTAATTTTTGAAGCAAATCTCTCTTTCAAATCCCATATATCTGATATTGTCTCCCGTGCCAACAAAATGCTTGGATTTGTTCTTCGTAATTCAAGATCATTTACCAACGGAATCGCAATCCGAAGAACGTATGAAGCACTTGTTCGCAGTATCTTGGAATATAGCTCCATTATTTGGGCCCCTTCTCAGCAAAACCATATTCTCGAAATAGAAAAAGTACAAAAGAGATTCATGCGTTACCTATATATGAGGGAATATATGTACTACTCTTTCCTGTATCCATCCTTATTCTTAGCAGGAATGCTCGATCTTAATACATTAGAAGCCCGCCGAAAAATATTTTTAGGAAAACATTTTTTTAAGATAATCTCTGGAACTATACATAATCCACCTATTTTGAAAGAGATTAACTTATATGTCCCAGACAAGTATACTCGTGGAAGGTCCCATACCCTTTTTTATGCTCCAAAAGCGAGGACTTCTGCCTATCAGAACGCCCCAGTCAACAGAGCGACTGAACTGCTCAACGAGTCTGCATTGACCATCGACATTTTTAACGTAACCTACAGGCAGTTTAACAATTATCTTTTGACGTATGTCACAAAGTAGTGAAACTGACCTTTTTAGGTGTTTTGCTATACTTTTTGTCTAATTTGTAATCTTCTCCATAATGTATTGGTGAATAACCGTTTTACGGAGAACATGAAAAATAAATAAATAAATAAATAAATAAACAAAGTTCTTTGTTAAAAACCAATTTATTTGTAGGGAAGGGTGGGGGTTACATAGGGAGGAAGGAAAGGAAAGAAAATAAAAATACTTCGACAAAATTTAAACAAACATTTAGAATTAACCGACAGTCCGATTTTAAAGTTGTTTCCTGTCTCCCTTTGAAACCCCCACCCTTTTCCTACCTCTCTACCTATCCCTGTAAAAGCCTGTCTCTGGTGCTCTCTCCCTCTCTTTAAAATAAGCGTTTCATGAAATATCACGGTATATTATTTTAGTAAATCTAATAAGTTATTAAATAACGCTTTCTTGAACATGTAAAAAGTCAAAACCTCTGAAAATCACAAAATTTGACTTTATTTGTCAAGATTATCACAAAACAATTTAAACCATAGAAGTACACATTTTAAAATAGAAAAAAAAACAAATTGGTAAAACATGTTATATTAAAGGTAGGTACTTTATCGCTTGTCTGAATTCTTGACATGTTAGTTCTAATTTTGAAAATGACAATTAAAATAATTTTCTGTTACATTTTATGTACATTGTCTGTATTCTCGACACACTCATTTCTAATTTTGATAGTGAGACTTAAATTCCAAACAAATCCGAGCTCATTGAACCAGAGTTACAGTCACTCACAAGACCCTCAACCGAAATTAGCATGTATAATGTTAACATTGATAAACATATACAGAATTCATCAATGATTGTTCTATGAAATACATCTGTTATGTGTGAACTGTGAACCTACTTACATAATTAACTCTGTACAGTAATACTATTTCACTAAATTGAGGTTGGGACTTCCTTCTTTAACACTCACACGCAATGCCACCAGCAATGCGTTCGTTCGTGAGGGAACGTTCTTGTCAATAATGAATATGCAAAATCTATCGGACGCATTCCTCGAGTACTCGAGGCTGAGCCGGTGAATAACAGGTGTAATCATATTCAGACTATTCATAAATCATCACCTAGCATATATTAGCCCTTGAATATGGCTCTTATATTTCCCTTCTGAACAAAACCATATCCTAGAAATATAAAAGTACAAAAGAGGTGTATTACTATATGAGAGAAAATAAGAACTACCATTCTTATATTCATCCTTGTTCATAAGAGCAACTTCTGCTAAGGATGAAAAAATAATCTTCACCCGTCTACTGTTCGAATATAATGAAACATAAAATATCGTATACAAGGTATTTTTTGAGAACAAATCATAATTTATATACGAAAAATTTGTGTCCCGACGAAAATTGTTCGTTTGTAATTTAAATTTAAACCTACCAAAATTTTTTTTTGACCATCTGTTTTTTTTTAAAATTTTATTTTTCATTTTATTCGTATAGTCATTTTTTTAAAATTATTATAATTAACTCGCAAATAATTGCTAAAGTTGCCTCTAAAATCATGAAAAAATGAACTCGTTAATGACCTGTGCATTATAATTCAATACACAAACCAATAAAGTAGTGCATATTCGCCATTCCTTTACTAAACATATTTTTTTAGTATAGTTGGGTATTTTAGCCTCAAATCAAAGTTTTGTATGAAATAACAGGAATGCTCGATTTCAACACGCCGAAAAATATTTTAGGTATTTTATTTTAAAACTTATCTCTGGAAATATACTTAATCCACTTATATTATTATAAAAGGGTTAAATTATATAAGCTTATCAAGTATGCTTGTGGAGAAAAAGTCAGGGACGTCTGAGGAAGATACGGTACGATCAAGTGAATTTATATACTTGAGTCGGGCCATGTCAGGAGTCAGAATAATAGAAGAGTATGTATGAGACGATGTGTATCCTTTTTGATAGCGCGGTCGAGGCTGTTCATAGAGCAGGGAACACAGAACAATACGACAGTGTCCTTATTGTATTGTGATCCCAGCATTAAGGCGATGCACTACGTCGTGTAATATTTTAAATTGAGCCGCTATCAATAACAACCCTTACGTAGATGGCGATAAGGTTTAAATTCCTGCTTAACACCATCCACCTGTTTTGATTTATGCAAGAAAAAAACATGGCCAAAAAGTGCCTTTTATTTTATGTTGTGGAGGTTTAGACATAAATATTTATTTTTTTTCGATCATTTTATAAATAACTTAATTTTCCACATTATACAATAAAATCATAACTGAAAATGGGTTCGTAAGTAGGAGATTTTGAACTTTAAAGCAGTTTTCATAGGCCTTTTCATTATTTTTTTTGGGCTTATTAAAAGACTTATCTAAAAAATACTCGATTATTTCAAAGGCCAAGATGTATTCTACTCGCAGTATTTAATTAAAGCATCTGAAACATTTCTAGGTGACCAAATTTTCAAACCAAAAACACATGATTTTGCATTACTACGTATGGCATCGTCTTAAGTAGAATTTTTACTGACAACACAAATACTCGTTGCGAATTATTGGATGCAAGCGTTCGTGGCGTTTGTTATATTGTTTTACGTGAACTAATAATGTTTTACAATTATTGTATCTTAATATTTTGTCTGTCGCTGAGAATATCATCAATCGTGGATTGATGCGTTTATTGTTTTTTTTTTCACTAAATTTAAATATTAATCATCGGTTCTTCAAAATATAATACAATGAAATTACCTAATTACTCGCAACAAGTTAATACAAGTGGCTCCCTGACAAATAATAATTTTTTTTACGATTTGTGCAAAATTAATTAAATTAATATTATGTACAACAGGTTTAGATCAGCTATGGATAGCTTCAACTCAAGAACAATAATTGCGCTATATAACCTGGTAGCCATTATCTCAATGAAAAAAGAGCAAGATTAATTATTACACAGTGAGCTTTTATCAAAGATAATTGATAAATTAAAAATGCCTTCAGCATCTGAGTAGAAAATAATTATGCAAACGGAGGTTTATCAGTTGTTATTGAAGCAAGATCACGAATGGACACATGGTGTGAGATCTTTTGCTACTTTGGTGACTTGTATCTGCCCACTAATTTTAAGCATTCGAATCAATCTTGACATGTTAAAAATGCCCAAATGTAATCAGAAATTACCGTTCATGAGGTGTGAATATTCAGTCGATATAATGAAGTTTTTCTAAAATTTTATACACTTGTGAATGGTACAAAAACTCATATATCTGGACTGGAACAATATATCGAGTTGAATTATAGTTGAAGAATAGTTTTTATTTGTAGTTTTTGAAAAGAATTGTCCAAATAAGCAAAGTTAGCAGTCCACAATGGAGTTCTGGTACCTACCCTGTTGTATGGAACTGAGGCATGAAAATGGCAGCGAAAGGATGAGAGTAGATTGAATGCTGTTAAAATGAGATCCCTGAGGCGTATGTGTGGTAAAACCATGTATGGAGGAATGTGGAGATCTGCAAAGAGTGCAAGGCTGATGTAAGCGTAATGATGCAAATACGAATGGTAGCAAAAGTCGGGGACGCCCGAGGAAGACATGGCACGATCAAGTGAATCAGATAATTGAGTCGGGCCATGTCAAGAGTCAGAATAATAGAAAAGATGTATGTATGAGACGATGTATGAATGTGAATGAGGCATGAAGTGTGTGCCATGACCGAGTTGTTTGGTCGGTCCGCCCACTCTGCCTACCCCTTCGGGGAAACGGCGTGACGGTTAGTTAGTTAGTTAGTTTAATGTAGTTTTTTCAACAGTAGTAAATGGTGGAAGTCGGGGACGCCTAAGGAAGACATGGCACGATCAATAGAAACAAATTCTTATTATAAATCAATTTAGTATTTCCACTAAAATGCACCCAGTTGACAAACGCACTAGAATTAACAACCTCAAAACTATATCCCAAACCATTCATTCAAATTCAGCATACATTTCTAAGATATATTTATTTAAAACTCGGTCTACCAATATAAACTATAAATGACAACCACTTGATGAAGAATTAAAATTATTAAAACTCTCAGATAGAAGACTCGTTTCCGACTTGACTTAAAATTGTTAATAGAATTATAGACAACCCTGATGTATTGAGCCTAATCACCTTCAACATACCAGCTAGAACTACTCGATCGAAAATTCTTCTTTACAACAACAATATCAGGACTGAGTCATTTAGATACTCACTTGTACCTACGAGTAGATTACATGCAGTTGGCAATAATTTAGCAGATACTGTGTTAATCTGTACGTATAGTTACAGGAAGGCTATAGTAACATACCTCAATAATATTAATAACTAAGGTAACTAATTCCTTCTTCTAAATAAAGGTAACTAATTTCTATATGTATAACTAATAGAAAACTTTTATTTTTTTGATTATTGTTGCACTAAACTATTATGTATTTCAAATGTTTTTAAAAGTCGGTATATATAAATCTCCGATCAACGCCGAGTTCATGTCAGCTAGTTTAAAATAAAATGGAATTCCAATACGCAAATGGGTCATGCAGGTACGAGCTTATCTCATACATAATAATATATAAATCATAACAAACGTTTGCATTGAAATATAAACAGGATAAAATTATGCCAATTCTGCGTGAATAAAATTCGCTACACCAAGAAACTTTTTCTCACCGTAGGTACATATGAAATTTTTTTTTTTTTTTTATTAATATCAATAGCAAAATTTGTACATTATGTAGGTTTAAAGTATAATATAAGTATATTTTTTGTATTTTTTTCACAGTCCTCCTCACTAGGGTTTCCTGTTCTGAGGCGGCCTGTAGTTTTTCTTAAATTTTTGTATTTAGTTTTGAATTGTCTTTACATTGTCTTCATAATGTTTGTAAGTTGATTATTACTTTGATCTCTAAGCCATGTTTTGACTTTTGTTTTAAATATACTCATTTCGTTTATTTTTTTGATTTCATTTGGTAGAGCATTGAACAATTTTATAGCATGGAATTTATTATTTCTCTGTCCAAAGGATGTGTTCAAACTGGGAGTAATCAGGATATTTTCGCTTTTTGCCCTGGTTGTGTATTTATGTTGGGCAGTGGAGTATTCGGATATGTTTTTTTTCAGTTTAAATAAAATATTTTTTGAATATAGTTTCTGTACATTGTAAACATTGAAGTTTTTGAATATATCTTCTGTCGGAGTTCTAAGCGGAACTTTCAGTATAGTCTTTAATACTCCTTTTTGTGCTATATTGAGCCGCTCTGTGTGAGTGCTCAAGGCAGACCCCCATCCAGTTATTCCGTACTCTATTTGTGATTGACACAAAGCATAGTATACTTTTTTAATATCGTTTATATTGAGGATATTGCGAATGTTTCTAAAGAAGTATATGTACCTGGTTAGTTTTTTTGTAATTACATCTATATGTGAGTTCCAACGGAGATTATCATCAATTTCAATTCCAAGATATTTGATGCTTTTGGAGTGTGCTATAGTGGGACAGAGGCATGATAAGCCTTGATTTTTTTGATAAATTCCTTGGCATGAATGTAATTTGAGATTGAGGTCCTCTGACGGCTGCCCTCTGGCTGTTTTAGAAAATGTCAGATATTTTGTTTTATTGACATTAAGCGTCAGGGAGTTTCTTTTAAGCCAGTTTTGCAGGAGACCAAGTCCGTGTTCAGCTTCCTTGTAGGTATTTATCCAATCTTTTTCTTTAAATAAAATTACTGTGTCATCAGCAAAACTAATGATTTTTCCTCTTGTTTCTAGGTTACAGATATCATTAATGTATATTAAAAATAATATCGGACCTAGTACGCTTCCTTGTGGTACTCCATGGTTGATTAGGAGAGGTTTGCTTTTTCTCTTGTTAATTTGGACGCTCTGTGTACGCTCCGTCATATAGCTTTTTCGTAAGTTTAGTGTTGTACATGACATACCAATTTTTGAAAGTTTTGAAAAAAGTATTTTGTGATCTATTGTGTCAAAAGCCTTTTGTAAGTCTATGAAGATTGCCAAAGTTTTTTCTCCACTGTCTAAACTTTTAGTGATCATATCGGTAATTTTTTCTATGGCGTCACTAGTACTTAAGTTCTCCCTAAATCCATACTGAGTTTTTGATAATTTTTTATTGTCTTCTAAGTAGGATAAGAGTTGTTTTTTTAGTGTTCTTTCCAATATTTTTGAAAATGCATTTAGTAGGCTTATTGGTCGGTAATTGTTTATGTCATTTTTACATCCTTGTTTAAATATTGGTATAACAATCGCTTTTTTGAGGGCTGTAGGGAATATGCTATTCGTTATAGACATGTTGACTAAGTATGTAAGTGGTTCGATAAGTTCTTTACAGAGATATTTTATTGCGTTGGTTGAGATTGTGTCCTCCCCCGAAGAAATATTTGATTTTAAAGAAGAAATTGTGTTTTTGATATCGTCAGCTGTAATTTGTTTAAAATTGAGCTGATTTCCTTGCTCAGGTGGTTCGTTTATTTGTACATCTTCATTACATTTTGTAACTTGCTTTGCTAGATTTGATCCTATATTTATGAAAAAATTATTGACGTATTCAAGTATTTGGTCAGGATTATCAGCGTATGTCCTGGGAACATTGTTTATATTCAGCACGTCAATTGATGTAACGTTGGCAGATTTAGAACTGGTTATTTCATTTATTATTTGCCACATTTTCCTGGGATTTTGTTTACAATCTACAATTTTTTTCTTATAGTAGGTTTCTTTTGTACACATAATAACTTTTTTGCAAATGTTTCTGTATCTTTTGTAGTATCTTAACATGTGTATATCGTATGGAATTTTTTTAAGTTTCTTGTGTAACTCGTCTCTTTTTCTTATGCAGTTTATAACATTCTGTGTAATCCATGGTTTAATATGTACATTTTTGTGTGATATTTTCTTAGTAATTTTTGTGGTATTAGATAGTATATTATTCTGAAGAAGTTCTATGAATAGCAACACTATCACACTACTTGGAAACCAGGCAGGTAACATCTCGGTAGAAGCTAGGTATTGCATATGTATTTGTTGTATGATCCATCACCGGGGGTTTCTGTCGGGTCAGACACGTGATCGATGATCATATTTTAATGTGGAGATCTAAACAGCAGATAACTGCCCTTCCACAACTGGTACATGGCCAGCATCTGTTTCCTTCTCTCGTCTGCGTCACACGTGGCACGTACAATGTACAGCTGACACGCTCGCACACGTGACGTTCCCAGAAATTTCGTTTAAATTAATAAATTAAGAAACTGTACTTACGGTGTTAAATATCTTACAAGTTCGGTCAATTAGAAACAGGTATCTAAAAGTGCCGCATCGTAACATATTCACGAGTCCCATCATTTTACTGGTTAAGAACGCTGATGAATGGCGGGTATAGGAAAGAAAATGAAAGAGGGAGGTGAGGATGTTCCTGGTTATTCAGATTTGGTCACAAAACACGGCTAAAGCCATTTAAAACAAAGTTTCAATTCTGAATGGTTGTCTTTCGTCAGGGCGATACTGAAAGCATCTATAACTCTGGAACGTGCTGCAAATATACTATG
The DNA here is from genome assembly GCF_061612785.1 of Hesperophylax consimilis. Taxonomy (NCBI): domain Eukaryota; kingdom Metazoa; phylum Arthropoda; class Insecta; order Trichoptera; family Limnephilidae; genus Hesperophylax; species Hesperophylax consimilis. The sequence continues at coordinate 8,838,447 of NC_142839.1, read as the reverse complement.
AATTATTTTAAATGAATAATTTGTAAAAAAACACAATCACGTAAAATTTACTTGTGCACGCCGGAATTCGAACCCGCAACCTCCGGATTCGTAGCCGAGCAACTTTCCCCTTGACCACGTAAGCTGTCAATTAAACTTATATACAATTAGTTTTATCGGAGATATTATTGATAACTATTTTATATAAATACCTTCATTGAGCAGAGCTTGTAAAAAATGATGTTTCCTTCTCATGTAACCGTTCATTAGCGCCCAATATTTTCAGTTAGAGAAAAAATATTATCAGATGAGTTCGTGAAATATATCAAAGTCAGTAATCAGGAACCAATCAAAGATGCTAGAACAAGTTTACACGGGAGAAGAACTCGGTGCCGAGGTATTTGATCACACGTAGGAGGACTATGATTGATTGGCCAGGGGACGCTGTAAACCTAATTGAATGGTTTTATATACAAGAGTGTATTCGTGTTAATGTCCTTGTCTTGTGTAGCCTCTGTTGTTAACCAGGAGGCTGTTCGGGGAACAGGTAACAGGTGGACCAAGAAATAAGAGGAAAGGAGTTCAAAATTGAATTCATTTTAAATTAATCACTAGAACAGAAACTTCAAGATGGTTTAATAGCACGTAATAAAATACTATATTAACAAATTAGTGATTCTAAAATTGGGATATATATAAAAGTCTCAATAAGCAGGCTCACTAGCCGAGTGGTTAAAGGCGTTGTTCCAGTAAGTCAGAGATCCTGGGTTCGATTCCCAGTTTCGACCTTTATCTTGTTATTTCCTGTGTCTTGTTCTGTATCATTTTTTATTTACATTTATTAGTATTATCTTCTTCTTCAATGATGATATCATTAAGAAGTTACATATTAAAATATGTTTTTACACAATTTAGTCATCAACAACATAAAAAATGGGTTTCAACATAGACATATAAATATTATGTCTGTGGGTTTCTTTCGAAGTATTTATTTCGAAATAAATTATAAATCAATTATAATTAATTGAATAAAGTAATATGATGAAAAAATAATACACTTAATTAGAAAACAATCTCGTTTTTGAACAATATGCCGTTGCTCTACGAAACGCATCTTCCAAGTTGCTTGGTGCCTAATAAGCGATTAACTTATTTATGTAAAGGAGATTACGAGGAAATACTATTTTTTTACAATTTAACCACCGCAAAAGTTCACTACAATTTTTAACCCGGGGAAAGTACACATTTCTTTTATTTTATCAATTGTCAGAAAAAAAACTTATAATATTTGGAATTCGACGAAAACACGAATGATCGAGCATCTTCTAATATTCAATCTTGGTTTTTTTTTTGTAAGGTTTTAATATTATTTACGTTACACACAATCACATGTGTTGGTGTTTTGTTGTGGGGCTTGTTAATCTAAAGGGGGCTTCGATCAGAAGATTAAATCTTAATTGCCAGGAGTATAAAACCACGCCTGGCATACGGTGGATATCGTCATCTTCTTCTTATTATTTTGTTTGTTAACACAATTGATTGCCTTCTTGCTATCGGCAAACACCACCCAATGAGAGTGTGCACTGTGGCGTGTACAGTCCCATTACTGTGCCTTTGTCGTCAATAGTTTTAAGAACTAATAATACATTATGTATATGATTGTATGTGCTTGATGCCTAAGGATTTCGATTGTATTCGTCAACTAACAATTCATTAAACACGCACAAAAAATTATGATAAATAATTTGAAAATAAATCGTTGTCAATTGTACATAAGCTTAAAAAAGCCTAAGTATAAATTATTTCTTTAATAATATGGCAAATTACTTTGTGACATCATTTAAATTAAGTGAAAATGAAATAAAAAACTTCGTTTAAATATCAACATGTTTCAGTGTGTTTGGTTCTGAAACGTCATGATATTCTTTTATGAAGCGGTGATTTGAATTAAGTTTATTACTTTCATTTGAATCAGATTTATGAAATATTTTTCAACTAACTGTATTCAGTTTGTCTAGTCTGTTTAAAAATATATGTACATTCTTTATTGAACTTCCGTATAAATTCGTATTCTTATGCAAAAATAAGGCCCTTTCAATTTATTAATGTTAATTAAGTACGTCTTTCCCTATTATTATGAGATTTATTAAAATAACTGATTAATAAATTATAAATATTATAGTTATTTTTTTGTAATATATATTATAATCACTAAATAAAAAAATATTATTTTGAACACCACAATTTAATCAAAATAGTCGACATTTTTCGAAACATTCTTCGTCGATTAATAATTAGTAGTTTTAATGTATTATTTTTATATGCTTAATTTAAGTATTATATCTTGAATTTAACTTTTTTTACAATCTTTCATAAAAATACTTTACCTATGAAATTTTCACATCACAGCATTGATACATAACTATAGGAAAATTATATTTAATGACTGTACATTTTAAAACCCTTGTGATTAATATAATTATAATGTTATATGTTCTATATCCTAGAAACATTTAATAATTATATGTTCCTAGCTATTATTATTTTTTGTTATCCTACATAAACCTTTCCCGTTTATGAAAAGTGTCCACAAAATGTTCAAATACGCAAATCTATTCACAAAAAGGTACTTCTTAAAGGTTATCTGTTTAAATTACATGGTTTTATAGAAGCACCTTTTATTTTTTACTATGGTCAAATAAAAATAATCAAATATAAAACATATTATGTATTTATTTGCAATTTAAAATCTTTATAATACTCAACCTTACATCATAGATACAATCGCCCAAAACTTTTGCCTAAATAAAGATACTTAACTCGTATTTTTGTACAACACTATATATAACACAATGTCATTGGAATGAAGTAGCATTCTGATCTGTAAACAGTTAACAGTTCCGTGAAGGATAGGCATTCCAATTAAAATCCACTATTAATCACAACAATACATTATTCCAGCAGTTAGAGGTAATCAATGCGGAGTATCAGTTGCGGTCATTACGGTGGACGGCCGGCCTACCTGTGTTGTGTTTGCTTCGTGTTTAAAAAATCTCAATCCGTTGATGGCTAGACAAACCGGAGAACAAAAGATGGTCCTGAACAGGTAGGGAGAAATGTTTGAACGTTGATAGGAGCATAAACATTACGAAGATACATGCTCCACACAGAGCTGGAGTTAGGAGAATGTTGAGCATATTGGGGAGAAATATGTGAACGTTGATAGGAACATTAACATAACGAAGATAAATACTCCACACAGAGCTGGTAGATTTCCTCATCATCGTGTTTGTAGATCCCATCTTCATAATTGTAGACAACATATTCAAGTTTGTTGATTTCCTCATCATCATGTTTGTAGATCCTATCTTCATGATTGTAGACAACATCTTCATGTTTGTTGATTTCCTCATTAACATGTTTGTAGATCTCATCTTCATGATTTTAGACTTTATGTTTGTAGTTTTCCACATCATCATGTTTGTAGATCTCATTTTCATGATTGTAGACCGCATCTTCATGTTTGTTGATTTCCTCATCTCCATATTTGTTAGCTGTAGATTATGTTGGTGTTACTTCACTAAACAGTTTTAATTACAAATCGTTTGTACATGAGATTGCTAAATTAGGTGTTTTCATACTATATGAAATGGTAATTATATTATTTAAGAATGTTTGATTTTCGGTTAGTTATTATCATGAATTCAGTATGGAATTAGATTCTTGCGACATTTTTACTGATTGTGCGTTTTTAAATGATAATGATATTTAACTGTGGAAAATATCATATAATTTAATTTTAGGTATTTTTACCATCTTTCCTTCCTTTTTACTTTCAGTCGTTTGAATTGAATAAAATCCCTTTCACTTATTGTTTTTATTGAAACCCATCTAAATGTATTATATACTACTTACATCTTGTGTAGCTACTTTATCTGAACTGTTTTATAAGTTCCATTTTAAAATTGATAGTATAAAGTGATGAAAAAAGGTCTATAAACCTACTAACGTAACACGTCAACCAAGTTGTTTTATAACTTTTCCTGACTTTGTATCACTTTTCAAGAGTGTGCTGAATTTCCAACGTCCTAAGTTGCACGTTTACCGTTTTGTAATATACCGTTTTAAAAAAATTATATTTTGTGCTTCAATTTTAAATGTCGACATTATATTGATCAACGATATAACATTAATAAAAAAAAATCATAAATATCTGAAAACTTTCAAAAACAGCGATTTCAGATATTTTCCGATTACACTTACTAATTTTAAAAAGTTGATTTATATCTTCTGATAAAATAGAAGAAGCAGAAAGGAATAGTTACCTTGTACTCGCAGATACTAATTAAAAAAAGGGTAAATGACGTTTATAAGAAAATGAAAAAGTGCATAATTTTATGTTGCTTAGTAAAAATAATTAGTTTCTTAATTAAAAATAATTTATTTCAGTACGCCTTGGTAAATTTAGAAAAATGTTAATGTCCGTCTCTGATAGCATCGAGCCCCATATCAACAATCTGTATACAATGGTAGTGCTACCGATTCCATTAACTCACACCTCACTCTCCGTGGACCATTTTTCATCTTACAAATCTCACGTCAGTCATCTAGGCTTAGATCGTTTTTTCATAAACATTCTTGACAGTTGCTTCGCTGTTATTTATACAGTCACAGTGCTATCTTCAGCTTCTGTCAATGTGGCAGCGAGAAGACAAATGTTCGCCAAACACGATTGTTTTAATAATCATTATTATTTTTATCAAACAAACTTGTCAAATAAATCTACACAAACGTGAGAGTTAATGATTAAGTCATTTATCAAGTTTGTCTATGATGGAAAATTATGGTGTACGTTTCAAAGTTTTTTTATATTGTCATATCATTAACGATGAAATATGTTAATATTACTTTGGTAGTACGCGCAAGTTGATGTTGGAAGTAGTTGAAATAACAGACGGATTTTTGTAGCATTTTATGCCATACGAAAAGTGAATTAGTTCGGTACAATTATTACTTGTACAGTTCTGTTCAACAGAAATATTCACGATCGAGCTTTATTTGCCTGATTTCCGTCGTTTCAATATTCAGTGTGGAATCTACACCATGCACTCACTTTTGTCAACACTTTTCGGAAGGTGAATAAAGGGTGGGATTCGTACCCGTACACAGGATTCTAGTGAAGATTTATGTAAGGGTAATTATTTTCCAACTCTAAAACATTATCAGAAATAAAATATTTTGTACTGAATGGTTTGAATGAACAGAGGTTGCGATTGTACGTAGACTAAAATGAGCAATGTTCAAAATTCACGATCTTAATCTTAATAATTAATCTCGAAAACTTGTGAAAAACATTATCCTCACACGAAAAACAACTGCAGTGGTTACTTTGTAATATTTTGTCATTCATCTCCAATCCAATGACTCAGGATTAAGATTGATTATTTATTGAATAATAATGAAGCGTAGTGATTACACCGATAATGTATATTGTTTTGTTCCGACTGATTGAATTAGATCGTGTCTGTATTAGAAGTTTGCCATCTTTTACCCCTTCTAGTGCGATCCCATCCCCGCCATCATCCCCTCCCCCACCTCCCACCGGGCTTTTCAGGTTCTAACTACGGGGGTGGGGGTGTAACTGGTGTAGGAGGGAGAGGTTGGGTTAACGGGAAATGAAATTTCAGACATACCGTTGTATTCTGGATAGATGTGTCCATGTGTGCCTAACTCCAGATAAGAACCTGGAGATATTCAGTCCATAAATGTGGAAATATTGCTTTTGGTATCCGAACATGCGGTCGAACTCCCGCGGATATCTGTTCATAGAGCCATGCCTTATTCTGTTAGCTATTGGGGTATTGGGGCCCACTTCCAACCAACTAACCGTGGCCGTGGCGCGTGGCGCGTGTGATCTATGGAGGACTTCCTCTCCTCTGATTCTGATAGGAGTCTCTCCCTCTACTCGACTACCAATACCAACTTACCGAATTAAAATATGCAAATCCAACTTTGTCATAACTTACGAGTACTTACCACATTCTCAAAAGGATCTGTATGTATTCGGGAATGTAAAGAAGGTGGTCCCGGTTTGGCTTCTGGGTTTGTTTTTTTTTAGAATTCCGTATATTCCCAGATTCATAAAATTTTGCATATTTGACCTTCAAAACAAGAAGAAGATCCATATGAAAGATTTACAAAAACCACTTATTCCCATTTCCTACCCCAGAATTTTGCGACTTCTTGATGAAATTTTGCACACTTGACGTTGAAAATAATATTCACTCACGGTAAAGACCGGACAACGCTGGGACTTTAGTTAGTAAGTTATGTTTATCATTATTATCTAATTAACTCATCAACCACTGCATTACGTAGGTCATTAAAATATTATATAGGCTAAATGCAGGAGAGTCTACACGGTGAGAGAGACGTCACACTCGTAATCACTTTTGATGCGGTCGAGATACGATGATTTTCCAAAAAATATTCGATGTAGACATTTTAGTTGATTGGAACGACAATTTAATGCCTGCCTATCCGGCTGTGATGGCGTTTGTGGAGTTCGCTGAACGCTGATGAAAATTTCTCTCGAAAATTAACGCCAGAGTTTTAAGCCATTATCATTCTGGTGCCGATTACAAGCGTAGCGAGACAATGAAGTAACCGATCATTTTTATTTTATTTATTTATTTTCGGAAAATCGACAGTTTATATTTGATCAGTTTGTGCACGTGCAGTATAGCCAAAATAAAACCAGTAATGAATTTCTCCTAGGACTGTACCTCTAATAAGACAACATAATAAAAATTAAAGAATATTGAAATTTATGAAAATTTTTTATAAAAACATAAAAAGGAAGAAAAACATTTATTTTATGGGACTTATTAAAGTGTTATTGAAGATGTCATATTAAGACAAGATATCATATTATTATAATAAATATACTACAGGATGCAAGATAATATTAATTATTTTCAATGCAGAAAAATATAATACTACAACAATAAAAACTCACTCATGATAATAATAATCCAGAAAAACAATTTTTACTTTGTATATTTTTGTATGTGCATACCTTTAGTCACTGTTGTCATTTATTGGTAACCATAAGTAGAAAGCATGTACATAAAACAGATTCAATTCGTAACAGAATTATAAATATAAACAACAGAAAAGTTACACACAAAATTCTTGTGAAATGGTTTTCCAATAATTAGGTCTATTGAATATTACTTTGAAATATTTTTTCAAATTGTTAATAACAAAGTTTACATTATCGCATTGAACATCTTATCAGTAGACGATTTCCTATCACAGAATTTCCAATCGGATGATAAACTTTTATTACATGCCTAATCTCTCGTTGATTGATCATTTAATGTCCCTTCTATTGTATGCCGATAAGGCCAACTACGACGATGCTATCACCAATTTTGATGATAATGTTCATAATCTAGGTACGTATCTCTCAAATTATGTGTATTTTTAATGCAAAACGATGTTTAATTCAATTAAGATTTTAAGCGATAATATATCATATTATGTGTTGGATTAGCGTATTATTTGATCCTTATTTATTTGGACGTTGACCGCAGATTCTATTGAAGATAACAATACATATTTTTGTTCAATCTGAAAACACTACTCACGATTTTTATAAGAAAAAGACAAACCAGATCAGTTCGAATTCAAAATTAAGAAGGTAGAATTTTTATTTTTTACGTTATTTAACGCAAGATTTTAAAGTGCTCATAGCCAGTGGAACTACGGCGTTACGAATTTCAGAACTGGTCATATTTAAATTCTAAATGTTAGCGTCTCAAAACGACATTTTTTAAATGAAGTGCAAATAATTGAACAATAGTTTTTCAAATGTGAATATGTCAGCAAAATTGTCTTCAAAGATGTTGATTAGGGTTCTATTTTCGCCCGTGGTAATTATTATTTTTTTAATTATTGTGTCTACATGTTTTTAATATCTTTATTTTAAATTTCATATACCTTGAATTTTCACTGTTCTGCGCTGGTATATTATATTTTAATTGATTACATTGCATTCTTAACATCTGTGTAAAAACTCAAACAAGAACTACGGAGGTCGCAATATCATCATTTCACACAGGAACATCTAAAGACGCAGTTTATTTTAATGGTTCACAATCATACAATAATATTTCTCGTATTCGGCGACAACCAGAAAACAAAGCAAAGTTTCGTCATATCGTTTGATAAGATTTAGATATAAACGTTTCCACCAGACTCTAATACAATAGTATAATGGTTTACTCTGTAGCTCTTCGTCCAATTTAGAATTTAGTAAACTTTTCACATCCAATCTTATCTGGTCTCAATCAGATCTCTAGCACAACACAAAATATATGTAAAATCTCTCCACACACAAACCACGGAATAACTTTACAAGATATTAGTTATAACGCAAAGCAACGTCCCGCGTCGCATCTCTGAGACTGACGTCTGGCCCTCGTACTTAAACTAATAATACTGGATCTATTTTTGAAGGGATACCTTCACATATTTTTTGTGAAACGGGAAGATAAGGGAGTTAAAATGGATTCCCGGGGAAGGCGGGTATCAGCAGTTCCCATCCAGCGATAACTAACGATGGTCCTAGTTAATGGATCACGGTTTGGGGGAACGTCAGCTGGAACTTCATTATTTTAACTAATATTATTATTAGTAAATATTATAATGCTTAAAATTTTAAAGAAGAAAGCAATGTTTAAGATGTTATATTTCTCATTATTTCGATACGATACAAATAAAAGTAAAATACTAATATTCAATACTTTCATCAAATTTGTTCACTTTGCTGTATTTAAATGAGCTATATTTTTTTAATATTCCATTAAAAATATATATATTTTCATAGAAACTAGATAAAATTATTTTTCTGGCGTGTGCATTTAAAATATACATTGCTATTTCTTAATAATAAAATTTTAATACTAAACGTGAAAAAAGTTGCCGAATTCAACATAGAAAAATTGAGAGAACTCGATAAATAATAATAATTGGATGACTTGTATAGCGCCGTTTTTGTGCAAAATCACTTTTTTATTATTTCTACAGTGATCTATGTTATTACTATTTATGGAGATAATATACAGTACAGTCGATATTTCGAAAACACATTAATTTTTGTTTTTGAAATATGTATGAAAATTATACCTTCACTTTTATCTTGTTCATATAATAAAAAAATAAGAAATAATGTTTAAAGTTAAACCTATTGTTAAGATAGCGGCGCGATATATGAATTATAAAAATACTAATAAAAAATATGGACGCCCGGTCATATATGACCGTCAAACGCTGGGGGGGTTAACTAGATTCAACCAAGAATTCAACACTTTTTTTTTGTTTTAGAACAATTAACAAATATAAAAATAAAAAATAAAACAATTTATGATGTCCTGTTTAACTTGTCTTGTTTTAACATTTAAGTGGATATTTCAAAGATCAAGTTCGTACGCCATATCAAGAATCTTGAAATCTGTTAGATCTTAGAAAATGAAAATTAATTGAAAGTGATTTCTCACATAACGGACTAACTTTTAAGAAAAAATAGACATTATTATGACAATATATTGAAATTTTCACTGAGAAACAGATCAGGCAAAAAAATTCTCGATAATATGTACACGAAGAAAAAAAATCTCTTTAATTGATAATTTTTTACATTAATTTATGTACATTATTAATTTAACATATATATTTAATAGTAATTTATATTTATAAAATGTTTTTTTCTCTTGATTCGTAATTTATTTATGAACTTACCTTGGAAAATAAATTAAATATAATATTTTTTTATAATTTTTGCAAGATTACAAATTTACAGCCAATCCTCCTTGTGTTAAGAAATTATCAGGATTATATAACAGAAAAACAACTAAAACCTTACAATACAAGAAGAAGACAGAATAATTAATAATAATTACAAATTGAGAGTAATACAAATTAAAATAAACATCACGTCCTTCTCCGCGTCAACACGGCGAGCCTTCACATCATACACTTCTTATCTCACTGCCAATCTACGATATCTCCGCTGAGCGATCTATGCCCCTCTCCCCGCTCCCCCGCTCTCGAACCACCTACTCTCCCGTCGTTCCCCCCTCGTCTAGTATAATTTATAAAATACCTACATATGTATGTGTATTAGAACTTTGTGTTTGTAAGTAGGTACTATCTGTGTATGGGAAAGACATGTAACATCGTTTGACTGTCAACATTTGATTCAGCCACAGAGTAATTTATATTTTACTAGCTGACGTTTACCTGGCGTTACTCGACTTTTATAGACACAATTTGCGTGTGTTACATATAAAAACCTTTCGGAAGAAATTCTCTAAATGATAGTGAATACCCTATCAAAATCCGTTGCGTAGTTTAGAAGAACTAAGCGCACAAACAGACAGAAGCCGAGAGTTACATTATTTATAATTTTAAAATTTTCAGAAATAATGTTACGGCGTGAAATATTTGTGCCTAGTGTGTCGAGTAGGTACTCTTATATTAAATAGACTCGGGAGTTCGCAACAGTCGAGCTCAGAAAGAAGTTTCATTCGCTTATCTTAGCGTCGTGTATGTATTTTTAAGGTATTAATATTAATATAAAAAAGTTTATTTGTTCTAAGGGAATATTAAACGTAAAATGAATGAAATGAACACATCAGTGGATTCAACTAAATAACATATCCCCCGCATCCGCATGTGCAGAGAGATAGACCTATATTCGATCACACTACCCTTGCTTCATCGACATTCATATCCACTCTCCTTTATCTGATTTGATTGATTTGTTTTTTATTTGATAATATTATTTTTCTGATTGTTAATTATAATGCAAAACGTTATCGTCCAAGATTTTGTAACGGATTTAAATTTACGTTTAAAGAATTGTATATTAAGGCGCAAAAAATAACGTCAATATATTACTATAAATTTGTTACTTAAATTAGAAAATCTTCAATAAATTGACCTTGGTTAGATTAATACACTGACAATACCTAACAACAAGATTTCATATTTTAACATTCAACATTTGGAAATTTAACAAGGAATACAAAAAAATTTTAAGTTTATTTAAAATGTAATTAAATACACCTTTTAGAAATTTCATTCAATAGAACCATTCCTCCTGTCATACTATGCTGTGCTAGAACATCTGTTCTGCCGTGTGGTATCTTGTACAAGTCGTAGTGACGACTTTGGCTGCAAGTAAGTGGGTGTTGTTATGCAAAATCAATGGTAATCAATAAAAAAAATCAGTGCCAAAAATTTCGCAACATATTTTTCAAAATTTGTTTATTTGTAACGTTAAAAAAATTTGTCAAAAATCACACAGCTATATACAGATGTTTTTTTCTGTAATCAGTATAAAAGAGTTTTTTTTAATTTGTAGTGATTGTTAAAAACATATATTGCTACAATTGTGAAATTAGATAAATAACAGACATGTTATTTTTATACAGCAAAGTTGTTGAATTTACGGATATTTCTGCATTTTTAACCCAAAATAGCGATTTTCGCACATGTGGTTCTTTTGAATTACGTAAGCGAAATGTATGTGTTAATAAAATGGTGATTTTAAAAGATGTGTATTTGGGTGTACATTATTTCGTTTGACCCGGCGAACGCTTTCGGTTCGTTATACTATTGTTGGCTGTTTGGTTGGTTGGTTGTTTGGTTAGAAAAAGTAGCGAAGAGTGATCACGCCACACTGAGCACGATATTCGTGGCGCGCGCTATCGGAAATGTAATATATTTTTATAACACACGATAACAGATCTTATCTCCCATTCCGGATCAGAGGTCTGATAACCCCACGGCTCATTTTTATTTCAGATATTCTCCGGAATCTTCGTCTAATCGCTCCGGCGATATCACATTAAAAATAAAATATGTATTACAAAGGCCCGGTATATCAGTCAGCCCGTATCCTCGATATATGTACAACATTCTTCGCTTAAATTTGAGCCGGCCAAATCGGCCGTTCAAGCCACGATGAGCCCCAGAAGAGGGCTTTTTTTTAAACGCTGAGGCGCTATCAGTCACATGCCAAACATAATATTTACGTGAATAATTTCATATTTCTAACTCCGAAATGTATGTAAATTATCCAATTTTATCAGTATGTACTCTAATGTTAATAAAATTACCGAAATACTCCTCATGCATGCATTTTTCTTTAAATAACACCTTAGTGAAATTATTATCCTAGCATATAGCACCATGCTGATCGAAACGGGGAACTTTATCAAAAATCAACGAAAGATTGCAATCTTCCGATGGTAGTAGTGCATAGATAAATACCACACACGTAAACAGTAGTTTGATTTTACAAAGGAATAAGAAAAAAAAGAAGATTATTCTTGTAATATTGGTGATTTTTGAATTTTTAATCGCAAACAAACCGCACAGTCCCAACTGCTCCCAAACGTCTGTCGCCATTTGGGATTTGAACCGGCGACCTAAAGTTGGCTAGTCGAGAACCTTACCCCTTGACTACGGAGGCCATGATATCAGGGCTTACGACCTGTACGGATAATTTTCCAAGCAGCGCTAAGCTCGACATTGCGACCAAGCCGAGCTTAAAATCAGCTGATATAACGGGCCTAATAAAGTAAAAATAATACATTCGTTGATACTGTCATCTTCTTATAATGAGATAAAATACCTAGGTCGTTTATATTAATTAATTGCTTTAATAAATTTATGATAGTTAACGGTTAATTGTATTGTTCTGTAATAATGGAGAGTTATTATTGCATCATCTTTCTTGATCTGTGTCATTACTTAATGTTTATCGCACGAAATAAGGAATTGATTTGAATTCGTGGTAATAAATGTTTACACTGTTTTATGTTGAATTATCAACAAAGTTTTACAGTAAATATAATGACATGAAATAACAAACCACAAAATAATTAAGTTAAATTTTTTTTTTGCTAAATTACCCGCGAAAAGTCACGGGGTAGTCTGATTTCTTGATAAATCAGTTCCACTTTTGAAAATTTAAAGTAAAATAATTTTTTGTTAAAATATTATATTAATATATTATGTACTTTATGGCTTGTCTGAATTCTTCGAACGATCAGTTTCAATTTTGTGAAAGTGAAGCAAATTTGAGTTTATGGAACTAGAGTTACGACTACCGAAATTAATTATGTTAATTCTGTTTATTTATACTTATTTTTATTGTAGATTATTGTCGGTTGTTATTTCAACCTTTTAGCTCTGTGACATACATATTAGGGGTGTGGAGTCATATAAAAGTGACAATAGTTTAGGGAAATTTTTTTATTCGTTGTAGTTTTACTTACAACGATTATTGAATAAATTCAAGGAGCGTAATATCTGCAAATCCAACTCATGCTTTTTAAATTATTTAAACCCCCGCATACTCAATTTCTACAGATTTATTATTTTATTTACAAGTTTCTCGTTAACTCTTTGAGATATCAAATTCCAAGAAAAAAGTTATTTTTGAAGATAATATTAATATTTTGAAGATAAACATTTGTTATGCCGAAACGTTAATCATATGAAATTCCCTGGAAAAAAAATCGCAAAGTACTCTGAAAATTATTTAAAACACGTTTTGTTCTGTTTTTTTTTAATTTTTTATTTTTTATTTTTTTTAATTTTTTTTTTATTTTTTTAAATTTTTTTTTTTATTTATTCACATTTAAACCCGCTAAACTACTTATGTAGTTTGTCAGCAGATGTTACAGATATTAAAATTTTACAGTGTATTTTTAAATGCAACTAAAGCATTTTTTTAGAGATTTTCGCTCTATTTTAATCGATTCTTGTTTTATTAAATATTTTCACTATTTTGGATTAAGGCGATGCCATATGCAAAATCATGTGTTTTTGGTTTGAAAATTTGTTCGCCTAGAAATGTTACAGATGCTTTAATTAAATACTGCGAGTAGAATACATCTTTGTCTTTGAAACAATCGAGTAGTTTTTAGATAAATCTTTTTATAAGATCAGAAAAAAATAATGTATAAGGCCCATGAAAACTGCTTTAAAGTTCAAAATTTCCTACTTACGAACCCATTTTCGGTTATGATTTTATTGTATAATGTGGAAAATGAAGTTATTTCTACAATGATCGAAAAAAATTTAATATTTATGCCTGAACATCCACAAAATAAAATAAAAGGCACTTTTTGGCCATGTTTTTTTCTTGAAAAAATCAAAACAGGCAGATGGTGTTAAGCGGGAATTTAAACCTTATCGCCATCTACGTAAGGGTTGTTATTGATAGCGGCTCAATTTTAAATATTACACGACGTAGTGCATCGCCTTAATTATTATCGTTTTTTTTTAATATTAGCGTGCTCCCTCTAACATTCGTATTTACATATCTTCCTTTTTAAACCATCTTTGAACGCTTACTACGGGGCCTACAGGGTGGTTTTATAACTTTCAGTAATTTTAAATGCATAGCAGTAATAACAATCGAGCCGTGTCGTTTATATTTTTTGAAACACCAAAGTAGTTATTTTTCGCTTGTTTTAAACAAAGTGCTCGCTATAAATCAGATAATGTACAATGTATGGAGAAGATATAAAGCACAATCAGACGGCGGATGGTGGAATTGGGCGGCATATTTCTGAAATATGAAGATAAGGTAGCGCTCGGCCGCCCGAATGGAGCTTTCCCATTATTTTTATTAACAGAGAACAATAATTTAAATCATCTTTTGTCGAAACAGATGTAATTAAGGATATTCCGTGGTATTGCTTCGCTCCTAGAATGGCTTTGTTGACAAATGACCGCGATAAATCCGCTTGATTATCTCCAAGATGGATATTCCCCCGCAGCCATAGCGCCAAACGCCAAACCCAAACCAAACGCCACACAGATAATGCAAGAAGACACGGCGAGGAGATGGAGAACACGAACAGTACATCAATACACGAACCCAGCAACTACGGACAGACTGCACTACGAGACATTAAATAGATAAACTATTGATCGTACAAACGTCCTTCATATTAATCTGCTAAGTTTGTTAGCAGGGCCCTGCTGGGCTTTCACATGGATTACAAGAACAGAATATAGGAAGTGAACTATCGAAAATCATACACAAAGTATAAAAACGTATGAAATAACATTAAACTAAATATCTAACAGTTACATAAAATGTAATAGAAACTATAACAATACTACATACCTATATGACAAATCGCTACTATATTGTGTAGGATTCAACAAAGTTCTGGTATAGATTATGCTTATATAAATGATGTCAGTAAATGTTTCAACAGTTCGCCCAAACTTGTTGTCTAGATCATGCATCCTATTGGTTAGTGTGTGTGGCTGATAGTTGGTTGGGTATGTATTGCAGAAGAATGTTACATTTTGTGTTGTCTTCCTAGTCGGTACACGAAATTTAATAGTGGTGACGATGGCAGGGCTGTCAATTAAGTTGTTGATGACACTGTAATACAACCAGGTCTGACATAATTCTCCTGTTACACAGTATTATAATATACAATTAATTCATCATACTGACACAATTCATGTATTCAATTGGAATTTTAAACATAAAATTTGTGTTATTAAGAAATTTGTGCTGAACTCGTTATGTATTGTTAGAGTGAACTTTATACAAAGGGTGTCAAATAGGTGAATTATATCCCAAATATAATAAAAATAAAATAAGAACAATTAAATATAAAAGATCGAAAACTAGTCATATTTTCTTCCGTTTCTTTCTCATATGATTTGAAACAATAATTATGTAGATACAAGTCGGGTCTGGATCTCTAATATTATATATTACCTATCTTCTTTTCTCTAATAGGTTCATTGGAACTCTTACGCCTTGCATTACTTTCTTTAGTTTAATCATGTGTTTCTGCAAGTTTCTCATTGTATCCACCACATTTGGCTTGGTAAAACTGGCTGAACGAATGGAGGAGCCGAGTGAGTTAAAAAATAAATAAATTTTTGATTCTAAAATGCATCGATTCTTTAGGTAGGACTTGTTCCTTTATCAGTTATCACACCAAAAGATAAGTGTGGTCACGAAAATATAAAATTCCGATTTTTTATAAAAACGCAATCATATTATTAGTATCACAAACATGTCTCTCAATTGCTCTAATTTGAATTCAACAAGACCGTGGAATATTATTTTATAAAATTTCGGACATTCGCAGATCGTTGAGGAGTTTTTGAGATAAAAAGCAAGTTGAAATAGTAATAAATTATCTGGGATTTGAGGTTACAAGTCGAGTCGATAAGACACTATGTATGTGAGATAAGTGAGACGATCTGTATCGCTCCGTGTGTATAATGTACATCCACTATCTCTGCATTTATCACACTTCTACCCGAGATATCGGAACGTGATGGTAATGGTTACCTCAAATATTTTGCGATTGTAAATTTCTCAAACTTGAGATAATCGTGAGAAGGAACTTGTTTAATTTTTTTTGCCTTTTCCGTACCAAAATTTACTATATTTTGAACTATATCTGTTCATATACATATTAATATTATTATGAATTATTAAAAATTATCTTTAAAATCAATACTAAAGATCAAATTTAACATGTTTTGGTTCATAAACAGTTTATTATTATTTATGAATCCAATTCACGCAAAACAATACTGATTCGATTGAGACCAATGATTTTGGTTGGTAGGTACCTATTGCAACGGTTTTTTAAATAATATTTAGTACCCAAACATGTGTGATTACATACACTATCTATACAACATACAAAGAGTCAATATGATAAATTTTATCAGTTCCTGTTTATGTCAATATTTAGAGTTGCTCTTGCTAAATGCGAAGTAAGTAAGATAAATCTTGTTGTTGATTTCCGATTTCGATGCACGCGTGCAAATAATATTGAAAATCTCTCGGAGGTAGAGAGAGTTCTGTCGTAATGTTAATTTACAAATAGCTGTTAAGTACTTATGTTTTTACGTGAGATACATTGTATTAACCCATGTTCCTATATTTTGTACGTAATTCTTAATTCTACTAGACCTATCGTTTGTCAGTGACCATCTTAGGTGGCTCATTGAATTCTAGAATTCTTAAACTATGTGTAGATATTTAAGTCTATGTTGATCCGACTTATTTTAAAATTAAACTTTTGTCCATTATCAATAGGATCAACAATTACTTCTAGAGTTTCCAAAAGAGCCAATAATAGGAAATCGTCTGGTGTCACTATTATGGCCATTGTTTCAGCATTCTGAGCAATTCTTCGATCGAGATAAGGAGGGAGTGTGGTGTTGTTTGTTGCGCAGATGTTAAAATAATGAAATCCGATGTTAAACGCACAGTTCCCGAGAAAGGTTGGCAGGGATCACGAATCGTGACCGGTGGGTCGGGCCTCCTTCACTCAGCCAGCCAGCACCCAGTAACCAGTACCCATCTCCCAAAACCCAGCACCCAGTAGCTTAGATGGTCCCAGCCAGACTACCCAGTTCTAAAGAGATTCTGCTACCTGCAACATGCTGACTTTTAGGTGGCTAATTTGTTAGTTGCTAAAGATGTCAGTGAGAATAAAGGATTTGACAAATGGCATGTTACACTGATGTGTTTACTTGCTTACGTTTTATTCTCTTTAATTAGTCAGAATCATCTTCGAATAACACAAGATTATTTTGTTTTTTTTTGCGCGAGTAAAATTTACTAAAGAAATTAATATTATTGCTTCGTAAATGAGGCAAGTATTAAATAATTAGTTCACTTAAAACCACGGAATTAGATTGCGAATTGTCTTATCGTTACTGCTCATCCCATTTATTACCTGATAGATGTCCGATAGAGGGACGGTTAATAAAATACGTTCAATTGCCTGTGTAATAAATGTGGTGGGGTTTTGAAAGCGATCCTTTTTAAGACGAACTTTACTTCAATATTGACTCACTTCCTTCAAACTTCTCGTGCATCGGCTGATTCACTTCTCTGTCTGCTTGCACTGTGCAATGTGCATACTGCCCATTCAACAATAGTAGCTAAAATAGAACCGATAATAAGAAGAGACGGTTTTATATCACGATTGACTTGCCCTTGGTGTGGCGTGGTGCCACCCTTTTGAAGGCTGCTGACTGGTCGCCTGGTGCCCCCTATCCCTAGCTGGTACAGTACAGTACCAGAGGTAGGTAGGAACCTACCACTCCATCGCTAATTGGATTCAGATTTTTATCAGCCAGAGCAAAAGAAACGATAAAACAGAATAGATAACATTCTGCGCTGACTTATTAAGGCCATTCTCAGAATAATATAAGATGCGGCCGATAAGAGTGGCAACTCACATTTTATACTCTTTTGTTATTCCTATGAAATCTCGTCTAAAGACGGGGAGAGACTCCCGATTGAGATACACAACTTTGTACTGTTTCCTGTCTTATTTTACACTGTATGTTGTCTAGATGCCATCTCTCCCGTTTCCTCATCCTGTTGTACACCTAACACATTTCTTTATACTGTTTCTAGTTTAAAAAAAACATATCTGCATTCCTTAACACCCCTTCCTGCTACATAGATTTTATTACATCATTGGTTCAACATCCGACATTATCTAATCCCTCCCATCCCTTGTACTAGAGCATACTGTATCTGCGTTCATCTACCAACCCTGGTATCTCCTGAAATAATCTGTGTCGTGTTAAGCTTTAAAAGTGCGTCGCGTTAGTCTAGTGCCCGACAGTTCCAGTGCGTGCTTCAGAGCAGAGACAGTATCAGTGAGAAAGTTTAGTTAAGTCGAGGATAACGTTTCTTATCACTTATCGCGACTGTTAAGCCACAAGAAATGCATTGTGTTTTTTAACGTCCGTATAACAATTTTGCGGCCAGTCTGTGCTAGCCCTCTGAGAGTTGAAAACGTGTTGCCGAAGTCACTGTGATTCGGTATCTACCGTTAGTTGTTGGTAAATTGTTCAGTGAAGAATAACAATTCATTAAATATGTTGCTTTGTTGTGTTAATGATTTCAAGGGAAACGTGTTTAATTCGACTGCGTGTTAATAACTTGTTCGTTTGAAGAAACAAGATTTTCCAGAAGATGTTGCCGTTGAAAAGTGCATGTAAGTTGTTAGCAAATTTTTTGTTTATTATAATATAAATTAAAACTAGCGCGAAGTGAAATTTTGTCAGTATTAGTGGCAGAAGTAGTAGTATTTTTAAATATGTTTATGTTTAATTTTACTTTTGTTTTCTTGAATTAATTTATGAATGAAGTGGAATCTTTGATGTGGAAATTAACCCACTTCCCGACATCTGATCGACCTGAATCTCAGCAGACTTGTTGTCGATAACGATGCAATCTGGCAACCACGAGCACACACGCGGACATATACGCATTTATCTGAAATTGGATGACATTCTAGCAGTTAATATACGAAATAAATGTTGGTCCTACCCAATCGAGATTTGATCTAGTTGTTAGCGTGGTTGACTCCGGTCTCAGGGGAGGAAGATTCAAAAGCCCATAAAAAAATGATGTATTATAGTTAAAATATTTTTTGCTAGTTGATTTTTGATTTTCTTTATTTATTTCTAAAATATTGTATTTTTGAAAAAAAAAATGTTTGATACAATATTAGATGAACTATTTTATAGGATTTTGATTATCAAAACCATTATTTCATTGCTCTGTACTATTTTATAATATAAATGATATTGCGAGCTGGTAATTGTCGCGTTCGCATAAAAATGTGTTTTACTGCTGCAAGCACAAAGAACTGCACATTTTTTTGTTGACATTTCGAAAAAATATTTAGTGGATTATTCAATTAATGAATAATTCGGCCTCATTAAATGGATATCATAAATGCAATCTTAAGTACCCGCTGTACGTATCAGAATATGATTTTTATCAGAGCTAATTATAATTATTATCTTCCGCTGTGGAGAATTTCCGAGTCATAATAATAACAGATGAGTGATAAAGCCGCATTCACGGAACTGCACACGATGATAAACAAAACACTGAATTTAATGGAGTTTTGGTGAATTAATATTTCGGCGTTACGTCTCCGCGAGCCCGGGGAATATTTGACCTTAGTTCCCCCCTTCGCGTCCCCCGAGCCGGCAGATAAGATCTCAGTACCGCTGGTGCTAGTTTAGTAGATAACAAATCGGTGATAGATTCGTATGTGTTGAGAATGAGGACTCCTAGTATGTGTGTGTGTGTGTGTGTGTGAATGGGGTTTGTTTTGGTATGGGTGTGTCATAGTGTGGCATGTGTGAGGGTGTTGTATCTAAGGGGATGTGTGTGACATTCGAAGTCACACAAAATAACAGATTAAAAGTACCTACCTACCCTTTTTTATCACGACATCACAAATAAAGACATAAAATAATTCTTGAACGGTGAGCTCTGTCGTAATTAAATTTGCATCCGTCTGAAATTTCTAGGTCAGTCCGACTATTTTCATCTCGTAATTTCAACTTTTCCATAAGGAGCCAAGTATCTTAGAATAGATAATTAGCTCTTAGAATAAATATTTAGAAGGGAAGATAATTCTCCTCATTGTTTCTTCCTCTTTTTTTAAAGAATCTTCTTGAAAATAATTAATTTATTACTTAAAATCAAAGTTGCCCCACTTTGGTCGCACGATGAATTAATACATTTTCTTTTTCGGATAGAAGTTTTCAGTTGATAGGGCATTCGCAGCCCCCTGAAAAAAATAAAGTTTATAATTCAGGCTTTGTGAAAGTCCTTTTCGAGTTAATTTAATATCCAAGTACTGTGAAACAACCGGGCAGTGATGAAATAATAATATCAAAATGTTTTGAGATGTCTCTTGTAATTTGTTAATAGCTTCCTTGTTTTTGAAACGAGTAACTGGCACCTTTTCGATGAACCCGACACTAAAGCCTGAAGTTAATTTGATGCCTTCCATCCTCATTGTGTGTGACTTCTGTTCGATGATTTGTCTGTGGCCATTTGAGAGAATGAACACCAGCGATCTATGGGTCGGATAAAAGCCTGAATGCGCGCGCAACCGATCATGGCCGACGATACTGTGACCATGGCAACCCCGAGGCGCGCTCCGTGGGCGGGACTCGACTTCGAATTTTAAATTTGATTCCGTATCTATTCTTGGGAAAAATCTATGGATCTACAAAAAGGCGGGAATCGATTTGTCCGATCGGAGCGTGAGATGTTTGTTTTTAAATGCTAAGGGGATAAATCGAATTGTATAAATTAAATGTCAGAATATTTACTATCAGAGTCTTGCAATCACACGATCTTATTAAGCTCACAATGGTATGATGCAAATTGTACTCATCAATCAATTCCTCGGGTACTTCTTGTCTGTTTAACAGATATCTCAGTTACCTAATACGTACTTGAATACAACTAACTGTTTCGTAATCCGTTGGAGGAGAATATACATACACACGTAAGACGTATTTATAGCTGTAAACATTAAAAATATTTTCAATTTATTGCATTATAAGTGTCTCAATACCTCCCCACCCCCTTGTCAAAGGGGTGTGTTGGGAGGCTGCAGGTAGTGGGGAGTGGAAAGTGATGGGGCAGACCTGGTCACCGAACACAGCTAAAGCCATTTCAAGCAGCGTTTCGATTCTTTAACCAGGGCGATACTATAAGTACCACTACCACTCTAGAACGTGTCGCATAATATTTAACCGTCATTTAATCAATAAAAAGTCAAATAACTTTGTTTACATCACTTTATTTGTACACAATCAACATGTTTCGTGAACAATGTTCACTTCTTCAGAATCAAACGTATACTAAACTTAAAAATTAAATATAGATTACATATTATTTTCGGCTTTCTGTGGTGGTAGTAGGAGATTTTCAAACATTGTTGGGTTATTCGTAACCTGGGAATGTTTGTCTTTCTTTATAAAAAAAAAAAAAAATATAAAAAAAATATGGGCGGAAAGGGCAGAAGGGAGGGGGAGGGGTAAGAGTGTGGAAAGTTTATCAATTAGGGATTTCAAAGCCATTAGCAGGGGTCAATAGCAGGTCATTTAATCAATCACAAATTCACAACAGTCATATTACTTCGCACAAATATTTTACAAAACTCGTTAATATACTGTATATACCGTACCATAACTAGGTAGTTATTTTAATAATTTCAAATATCGCAGGAAATAAAAGGTTTGCCGCCGCTGGGAGCTGTGTTACTGAAGTACAAGTTTGTGAGTTGTTCAACAATAAAATTTGTTAGCGATACTATCTCACCTTTTGTTTATTGAAGCACCCGTGTATCAAAAAAAGGTTTTCATTCGAGTGTTGCCAGCCGTGGCGGAATTTTTCTCGACCCATCCATGGTGGCAACATTTTCTGCGGTCTGTTCCGTAAACTTACAATTATAACTGCTAGTTTGTTCGATATAACCAAAATATTTGGAAAAAATTATATTTTTTAATTAACTGCAAGGAGACCATTTAAATTATATTCGAGTAACTAAAAGTTGTTATTAGGGGCTTTAAAATATGTTGACATTATTAATGTTCGATTTAAGACGATGTCAGAACCAAAAAGTTAACATTCATTCAATTAGTAGCTATTTTAAATAAAAAAATTTTAATATTAACTCCACACAGGAGGCCCTGAAGAAAATAATTTTCCCTCAGGGCCTATGTCATCTTTGGGGATGCTGTGTGGAGGGTCTTTTTGTGGAGAGGAAGGAGTGAACATGGGTCTTGAAGAGTCCTAAGTTGTAGGAGGGAGGAAACACAGAGGCCGGCAGTTCGTTCCACAGCCGAGCTGTTGAACCTAAGAACGAATTATTGACAGTTCATTTCAACGTTGTGTAGCAATTTTACATTTCAAAGTTGTCCAAGGAGTCTAAAATTACGTCACGTTAATATGTCGTGAAAAAAAAAATCTTTCCGGTGTTCAAAAAGTTCACTATAAGAAATTGTTCGACGGCCTTCGACGGTTCAAATCCGGGCGTGCGCAAGTAAATTTTATTTAATTAATTTATATTTTTTTTAAATGTAATAGATAACAATATCATGTAGTATATTTGCGGCACCTTTTATAGTGGATGATACTCTCAGTATCGCCCTGGTCGAAGACCACAATTCATTGAAACGTGTTTGGTGACCAGATCTGAATATCCAGATACTTGCCCTCCTTCATCTTTCACATCTCCTTCCCTTCCCCACTACATTCTGCCTTACGACATACCACGTTGGGAATGCCATTGTCTCAATGGATCTAGAGGCTTGGGAGCAGATGGGTCTCTTGTGCTGTTTTCACATATCATACAATTAGGAATTTGACGTTCTTCAAAGTGGACTTATTTAATGTATCTTTTTTTTGCCTCTAAATAAAGAATTTTGTTACGCTTCACACAAAGCTTGATTTGAATTAAATTTTCAGATCCTTTAGTTTTACGGGGCTGTTTCCATTTCATAAGGCAACTAATATGGACGGGTTGCTTTACAGAATTTGAACAATTCATCAAAATTCAAGTTCTGTTAATATCCAAGTACTGTGAAGCGACTGGCCCACGATGAAATAATAACCGAACGAGGATAGAACTTTCACAGAACTAGAAATTTGAAATTTGATCGATTCTGTGAGTCCTTACAGTTATATTTTTAGCAACAAATTATCAGAATTTATTCAATTTAATTAAAAAAAATTAAAGTGAAAATGTAAAAACTTCATACTATTTTATAATTTCACGCTATACAAATAATAAGGCCTTTCTGTAACGTGGTCCGTATTTTTTTTACTTGGTTTGGATTTCAATTTATGACTTTTGAGGTATGGTAAGTCACGTTCTTGAAGATAATTGATTTCAGATTATTTTTCGAATAAATCTACACGGCATTAAGTATTTTTTTATACGACTGTGAAGACAGGTCAACTTTATCCAAAGTAAGAGATACAGAGCTCCACGAGCGGCCACAACAATGGTCAGATTAAAACGTTTTGATTCATTATCGGCTTGCTGAATTGTGTGTTTGGTTAGGTCTGTACATAGCTTTGTTGAATTAGATTCACGCAACAATTTTATATGGAATTTCGATAACTCGGAATGATATCTGTTAAAAAAATAAATAACTTCTGTCGTTATCTTGTTAAGTTTTTGATTTATGCCAAAGGTTAGAGGTTCTTGGTTACCGGGTGTTTAACACGCTCGAGACCGAATTTTATGAATCGTTGCTTGGTTTATCTGAAACTTTTATAAGAAGGCAACGGGTATCAGTGTGGTAGTCATGACGTTTATTTAAGTCAAAAGGTTTTGAATTAAACGAACTTCAAACTAAGGTATTACAGTTTACAGTACCACACAGAAGTCCCACTGCCAGGAGACTGGGACAATGGCAGTAAAAGCATTCTCGTTTGGAAAATGCCGGGCATCAAAAGAAATAAGGGGGCCGGGAAGTCTAAGGTAAAAAGGATGTTTAGGAAACATACGTTTCTATTGCAATGTAATTACTGAACGAACTCTAAAAGAAAATATAACTAAGAGGCAAAAGCAAAATAAAAAAGGTAATGGTCGAAACTAGGACTCGAACACAGATCTTCTAGTTTTGTGGGGACTTGTGTCTCTACCAATTGAACTATTGCCAATAAAAAAAAATAATATTATAATTTTTTTGTAAATAATATTTAAAAAATGAATGTGTCAGATTGACGGGTGATATACACAATATCAGAACATCAGAAGAATAATATTATTTGTTTATTTATTAACATACGTTATCCTATAGATATATTATTAAAAGCATGGTAAAATACGCCCTTAATAAGTTAATCTCAATAAGTTGAATAAACAATTTTTAGTTTCTCTTATTTGTTCTTGCAGAAAAAACCTTGAAAATGGTACATATTGTGTTCACTTTTTTTCTGACCTTCTACATAACAATAATGTAATTTTTCGAAGGAAGCAAATACTTTGGGTTGTTACATTATATTATATTAAATTTAAAAAAACACTCTTAGTAATATACCTAACCCCTTTATTGAATTAATTAATGACAGCTGACCAGATTTCGCTTATCTCAAGCTTAGATAAGCGAAACCTGTTTAGCTGTCAATTATTAATTCAAGAAAAATGGTGTATTACAAAGTGTGTTTGTTCTTGTAATAAATAATACTATTTCAGAAACAGACGTTATTCAAAAGGCCCCCGTCTCGAAGGGGTTGAGTAAGTTCCGAATGAGATTGTATCGAGCAGATTTATTTAATATTTTAATCTTCAATCAATACACATATTTATTTTATTTGAAAGCTCGCGGGATTTGTGTTATCGTGAGGGCTGGTGGGGGGCGGAGGGAGGGCAGGTGGGGCGATACCATTTCAAATGCGAATTTGTTTTAGAATTTTTTGCGATATTTCATCGCTTTTAAAATAGCCAAGTCGTTAGTTTAATGATTTATTGCTAAATATAATACGTTTTAATCATGAAGCAATCGATAAATACACGGGTATTCATATCTTCATCTAACATTGTGTAAGTGCATTAAAGTTATAATTATAAATTACTGTATTTATTTTTTAAACAAATATAGCGTGTCAGTATTAAAAAATAAAAGTAACGAATTATAATAATTTAGAACATGCATGATTGTTTGGTTTTGATAAGTTATTGGGGGGGCGTATGGATTTTCAATAGGTAGTCACGTATGTACATTCATTCTGTAGGTTTTGTAAGTATCTACCAATTTAATTGATAATGGAGATTACAAAAGTAAAATACAAGAAACCATTGAACGACAAAGTGATCCGACAACGTGGGATAGTGATGTCAGTAAATTATATATTTTAAATAGTTACAAGAAAAGTTATTCAAACGTTTATAAACGTCTGTCATTTATATACGTATCTCGAGTATGTAGCTATAAATTGGAAGTATCTAAATATTGTTACTTAATGGAAATTTGAAAAATATCAAAAAAATTTTTTTTTATTTTTTTTACAGTAATTTTATATTTCGAAGTTCCGTAGCTCATATTGGAATTGGCTTTAGAAAAGTAAAATCTGTGCAGATTTCATGATGAGCTCACTGCTAGAAAGTTTTTGCTGATATGATATCAGAAATGTGTAATTGCAAGCAGAGCTAAGACCCAAAACTGAGAATAAAGAATGAGAAGTATTTGAATGGTTCGCCATTACAAGGCAAGCAGGAAAAAACATTTTTTAACTCATTTCGTTATACTACTATGTCTTTGTCGGCAGTTAAACATATTGAGACTCAATACGTAGTTAGGTTAGGTTAGGGGTTGACATTATTTGCTTATCAATCTGTTTCTGCTTACCACATTTGGCTACACAACTGACTGCGTTTCCCTATGCTGATAATTTAAATAATAGCCATAAAAAAACGTTAATTTTAATTTAAAAAAAAAATCATTCAAATGTATTTTTCCAAAATTCGAACACAAGTTAAATTGTCGTAGCTCACGGACTCCGAATTCCTTATCTTATCTATAGGGGTTGGGGGTTGTGGGGGGTGCGGGTTGCGGGGCTGGAGGTGTCTACTCTTTTATCTAAATGCACCAACCCCTCTAGGAATATTCGTTAGGGGCGCGCCGGTACAATCTCAAGACTCATCCTCAAAAAACTAACAATCACCTCTAGTTTATCGTCACGCTATAAAAAGTAAACATCCTAATTATGAAGTGCGACAACTTGTAATGTAAAAGGTTGGAAGCTTTTGCGGTGGTGGTTCTATTTTAATTACTTTCGGGATGGGGTAGCAAGGCCGGGTGTGGCCCGGGCATGAAGGCGCTCCCTTATCTCTCCCCATCAATCAGCCGGGCCGCCGATAAGGACTGAATACAACTGGTCAAATAGTGCGCCCCACGGCACTTCACAAAAAGGCAATGCTTATGAATATTTTTTCACAGTTTTGAATAATGTGTTACATAAGGAATCAAATATCTAAATTATTTTTAAATTCTGCTCCTTATCATTTTACTTAAATATTATTAGTCTAGTTAGCTAGAAAATAACGCTTTCTTGAAAATTAAAAGGCGCACACCCTTGATAAAATCATATAACCTGACTTAACTTGTCACGATTAACCGTAAGAAATTAAAACAAAAGAAATACACATTTCTATTAAATAATTTTCTGTTAAAAATATTAAATTAAAGGTACTTTATCGCTTGTCTGAATGCTTGACACAATCAGTTCCAATGTTGAAAATGCACTTAAACTGAACCAGAGTTAAAATTTACGATCACTCACAGATAGACCAACAACCGAAATGTGTACTAAAAAATTATAAGGGTATTTAAAATATTTATTACTCTATGTAGTTATCAAGACAAGACCCATAGAAAAAAAATCAATTCTTTGGTAGTTATAATGAATTACTAGTAGCCCAGCTTACTGTCACAATTCATCCAATAGAAAACCATTAACCTAAAATAAATCTATCGGTCAAACAATTAAATTTCAATATTAATGATTTAATAACTTAATACCTTGTCACTCGTCCTTATCCCTTCAGATGATCCCAAAAAAATTCAAAACTTCTGTAATTTGTCGAAAGCAATTGGTAAAACTCCTCTTACTCAGTGCGCAAAAATTACTCGTCGTATTTTTTTAACCTTTCTGCTTGTGTTTTGTCTGATAAGCGTCGTCTGGCTGCACTGTTTGTACGGGAGATACCCCTCCTCCTGACTATGGGAACAGGGGGGAGGGGGTGAACCTTATCTCACGAAAAACGCTTTCCATCTCCACCCCTCCCCAGATCAGGTGAGCTGATAAGGCGGCCGGGCGGTGGGCGGGGGGTGGGGTAGATATCAGAGAGTAGAGGGAAACACGTTTGACAGCGATGAATCGATTTGACTTGATAAATTATTTGGAACAGATACCGATTTTCGAATGCACCGAGACTTTTAATAAGCGAAAATTAATAAAAAAATAAACATTAAAAATCACCCTTTTCACGGCAAATATGATGCGGTTGTTTTCTGTTTTTACAGAACACTTTCATACTTATGTAGAACATTGTAGAATTCCGCTATTATTGAAATAAAAATTAGTTTCAAATTAATTAATAAAAGGACCAACCATTCTCGTCGGGGAGATGGAAAAATATGCACAAATTAGGTTATTTATTGTTTTTGTGTTTGATTCGTAGAACTCCATTAAATTTTTTTTTTAAATTTAATTAAAATCAAATTTAATAATATAATTATTAAGTTCTGCAAGTATTTTTTGGTTTTTTATTGTTACAGCTGTTTCGGCTTTCAAGGCCATTTTTAAACTGTGGTTTAGCCACGTTTAGACGACTTATTAATATGATTCTATTTTACCCCCTCCCAAATTTAAAATGATTTATTACCGGTTATACCAATTTACTGATAAAAATAATTGTGATAATAGATTTCATATTCTGTGGGGGTATTTTGAAGTCTGTTTTCCCCACATTAATGTTTTCTTAATTGTTCAATAAATTAATAACTGATACGTCGAGTACCGCCGCCCCGGGAACCGATAACAAACACCTCTGCCATAAGTCACCCCAAGTGGTTCGTTACGTTTGGTGACTTAGCAGAGGTGCCCGGCTTCATGGGGTGATGATTTGGTGAGACTGGTCGAGGGATATCTTTTTACCTCTTCATCACGACTCACTCGACCTCTCAACCTGCACCGCAGTGGGAGGCATGATTTTAAACGACCGTCACTCTTGGACACACTGACCCTAGATTCCTACCCACCCCTCATACCATTTTTCTTTCACAGATTTTACTCTCCTTCCTTTTCTTAAAAAAACCTCCATACACAGCATCTCTAAAGATGACAGGCACTGAGTGAAATTATTTTCCTTGGGGCCTGAATAGTACCTACTTATCTAGTTGTGGAAGCTACGAGTATATTCACAAATAAATTAATACAGCTACATCCATCATAATATAAAAAATATATATCTGTGTTTCGTGATATACTAATTTATTGTACAATATACGATGTACGCAATACACAGGGCCGGCCATGAGTTAAACGGCGCCTGGCGCAAGAACAATTTTGTCGCCCTTTGTCAAAACCGTCTACTGGGCCCTAGGTAGCAGTGGGAGATCACTGTAATCAATAATAAATAATATTTACATGATTTGTATTTAGCGTGAAGCGCCGTTTTTATGAATAATATTCTCAAGGGCGATGTGTTAGGTTAGGTATTATAAGCGCCTTGGCAATTCGGCGCACGGAGCGGACTGCTCCAATTGATCCCGCATGGGGCCGGCCCTGGAATACATAATGTGCTCAAATCCATGATTCGAAACACACTTTTTATTGTATATTCTCCGACAGAATTCAGATAGTAATTAATGCTCTACAAATATGGTAGTTATATTCCCATAAGCCATAAAGTCTTGCTATCCATCGAAAAGGCACAACAGAACAACAAATTAATGCATAAGAATGTTCGCAAATATCACATTCCGTGGAACAATTCCGCGTTTTATCTGCAGATAGCTATCTTGCTGTGTTCTGCTATCCGGGGAATATCTCCGCTTTGATTCATTCTCTAAGAACCTCATTGTGTCTTTATAACTCGTCGTTATTTTGCATGCATTATTAGCTGAAATTTATTTTACCACATCCGGTTAGGTCTAAAAGCAAAAAATACTTTTAAAATATCAGTAATTATACTTGACGGTCTCCGTGGTTGAGTGGTTATGATCTTTGGCTAAGAATCCGATGGTCGCGAGATAAATTTTATTTGATTAATTTGCGTTTGTTTGACAATTTATTAATTATGAATAATGTGAAGTATGTTTGCTCCAGATAGTTGAGAGCAGTAGGGACTCTTGTGCAGTACTCACGTAAAGAAAAATGTATGCCGAAGTTAATGTAGATACACATTGAATAAATATAAGGCTGTTTCGTTAGCTGATGTCGCTTTTTCTATCAAACTTAATTTTAATCGGAGAAATAATTACAGGTATAATATGACATTTTTGAGTACTTCGATCATGACAAAGCATAAGTCGACAGCAGCAGCACTCTACCGCACCCAGGAGGTAAGTACTTAAGAATAATGTGAACTGAAGTGAATGCATCCAGCATCATTACAGATCTCAGATCCCATCTGTCTGTATCATATTTTCATTGCGCCTTATCTCTAGATCGCGAGTGAACCGAGCCCGTGGTATCGGGAGAGCAGAGCGCAGAAGAGGTAGGAGTAAGACCGTAGTAAGGCTGTGGCTGCATAGTGTTTGTAGGAGATTTCCGATAAGCCGGGGCCTGAAGGAGTGGCGGCTAGGAACAATGTGTACACGTTTTGTTAAATCCCTTGTAGTTCAAACAAAAGGTCTCGAGAAATAACACACAACAAAAAAGTAACCCGCAATCAGTTTACAATGAATAATCAACACGGTTCAATTAAAATTCTAGACGTTTCGTTTCGATGCAAATGATTTATTATTTCAAAATCCCCCTTTATTTGCCTCGTAAGTACCTGTCAATATTTCACAATGTAAACAAATACGTTATGTTTATTACATTACCAATAATTTATTACGAGTGTCAAAACATGTTCTCAAAAACCTATTAAGGCACTCTACCACAAATGACAAAATAAAACTTTTCCATTGTAGTGAAAAAAACTTGGCTGTAAATTTCGTGACACAGGTTTTTAATATGGATCATTTTTTAACGTTTGATTTTTGTATATTTTAATGTGATGATTATTTTATTTCATTATATGATATTTATATTTTTCTTTACTAATGTAAAAAATCCTCGGATATCATAATACGGGCAGTGCCTAGTTTGGTGACCGAGAAAACATAAATTATTGTGAAGGTAAAATTATCGATGATTGAAGAAAAAAAACTTGTCCATGAGAGGAATTTACGAAATTTACATAGACTTACACATTGATGACCTATACGGTGACATTTAAAAAAAAAATCTCTTAAAAATGGCGTTTGAACTGAAATTTTATAATAATTAAATTTTTCCAGTGAATAAATATATTGACTTATACCGCATACTTTCCATAATTTAAAAAAATCATGTGTTCATGGCGTACTTTGATTCTTTCATGTTTTAATAAATATACAAAATGAACATTGTTTCGACTTTTTTACGTTGTATGCTTTCCCCGCCGAACTGGATAATATTTCAGTTGTTTTGATATTAAAATAGGAGCAGCGCACAGCTGTTAGTTTCCATGATAACTCCTCAAAATGTCAATTCAACACCTTTAAAAGGTGATATAAAATCATTAAAAGTGATGAAACAAAAACTTGGTTAAATAGTTACATATTATGTAACCTATTTCATTTAGTTTTTATTTCATCACTTTTTACAGGTTTATTGAATTGTCATTTTGATGAGTTATCCGTTCACCCAGCTATTCATATCACACGAAATAACCGAAAAAAGTTTTGACTTGTCTCCATATATGAGTAGGCCATCTATAATATTCTTTTCTAAAAAGTTTATTTATTTTGTATAAGTTTTCATTATTAAAAGTGTTTTTATCTCTAGTCTCTAGTCCTCGATAACATTTTTGACGGTGTTGTTGTTTTACTGGTTCTTTTGATACATTTCTTTCCATTATTATATTACATACCTATGTCTTCAACGTTTAATTATGCTTAAAGCAAGTTCAATAAATTCAATTAAAATAATTTTAGGTAATTTAGTAATTAATCATTTCAAGGGTCAAAAGATCCCACACGAATCAGAACACAGTAAACAGATAGTATCAAGGTGTGTTGTGTGTTGGTTGTGTATCCACTCCACATGTTGTGTTGTATTGTACTGGTTAGACGGAAAGATGGCTAGGGAAATAAAGTGTTATCTGATTCCTTTGCAATTTGTTCCGGTCTAGATCGCGCCCGTGTGCCTTGCATTCTCACCAAGATTAATAAACTTACCAATTTTAAATACGCATTTACTTGTACAAAAATGATAGCTTTTACCTTTGTTTGCCTTATGTTTGTTTTCCTTTGTCGAAATGATTTATTTTTATGTGACACTTCACAAGAGCGCCCCTGTCTTTGCTAATTATGTGATTTTCGGTGTCTTGTCATTTGGAATATGTTCCTTATGGCCAGCCCACACAGGAGGCTCTGAAGAAAATATTTTCCATCAGGGCCTATGTAATCTTTGGGGACGCCATGTGGAGGGTCTTTTTCATGAAGAAACGCAGAGGAAAATCGTTCAACAGCTCGGCTGTTTTAATTTTTAAGGAACGAAACGACCCTTCCTTATGTGACAAAATTGGACGCACGTATGGCTTGTTTTCTGACTATACACCGGTGTCGAAGGGATCTATGAAATACAAGTAGAACAAGGACACCATTCACACCTGACGTCTGTACTATTTCAGTAAAAAACCTTAAAAATCAATACGTGAAAAACAATGTTTTTTACCACAATACATCTATTTATATTAATAGATGTACTTTTTTGATTTTATTGAAGTTTGAACCTTCCTCCCTAGGAACTGACTAAAATGAGTAAACCGCGGTATCCCTTAAGCCAAATCCTAATTGGATGATACCGAGATTTATTTCGTATGTCAACTGCTGTAATTTTTTACAATGTTATCGATTTTAAGACAATTGTGTGTTTTTGCGCGTATGGATGCGTGAGTGTCACGAAAAGTGCATTGTCATCGACAACGAGTATATCTGCCGAGTTTCAGCTCGATCGGATATCGGAAAGTCGGTTAGTATCCACTTCCAAGATTCCATTTCATTCGTTCAACAAAAAAATTCTAAATTCAAATATATGTATTTTAAAAATTTTAAACAGTGGATTTTTTTTAAAATACTTATCTATTTGCGTTCAAGGATTGCTGTTTATAGTTCATGCTGGAATGCATCTGTCATTAAAAAAAGATGCCGCGTACCAAGAATGGTAATGTTTTATATGTACAGTAAAATTATTCCCACAAGATTTAAAAAATCGATTTATTACCAAGAAAGATAATATAACAGTTTCGCAACGTGCATTCCGAAGACAATACGTGATCTTGAAACGTATTTAGATCACGCAACCGAAACTTTGATCTGTTTGAAATCATATCAATCTATTCAGGAGAAATAATTAGCATTCCCCGCATGTCCGCGTGATAAGTCCACATAATCCCATTGATCTCGGCGCATATTAAATTCACTGTGTCACTGTTTGACTGGATGCTATCCCATGGAGACATTCTCAATCCAAGATGTTTCGAATCAATCGTCCACTATCGTCTCCTGCCGCATTAGCGATTCTTAGCCCAACAGCCGCTGAGTCTGTCTGTCATATTACCAAGCTCGCCCCCGGAATACAAAACACGCAGGCATTTCCCTTTGTACGGCCGAAATGACAGGACGTTGCCTAAATACCAATTTCTTCTTTCAGTTTGCCAGTACGACATGACCATATGCCGAATTTTCTTGTGCGTAACTCTAAAAGATTTCTTTGAAGTGCATTTTTTCACCGCAAATTGCAATAAAGTATACGCATCGGGGACGTCTTGGAAAGTTATAGCACAATAATTGACCGAACAGTGGCTGAGTGGGCATCGCGTTTGGGTCGCACCCAAACACGATTTTCAAATATTCTCAGGTTATTCGTAACCCGGTAATGTTCATTTTTTTTACTTTCTTTTTTTAAAATTTTATTGTAATTATTGAAACCGAACTATCGAGAAAATGAAGTATTTTAGGCGGGATAAGTGTCCCAAAGACGATGTATGAACGTGGATGAGACATTAAATATGTTAGATATGTGAAGAATGTGTTAAGCTTTCCAACCAAAGATATTAGAATTGTTTCCAACATATCTGGTAGAATATCATAATCAGAAAATTGTTGTATTTTTTAAATATCTTTTAATTTTGTATGATTCATTTTTCTTAGGTTAAGCATAGCTTTTCAGCCTTTAGGGACTGCACAGTGCACATCACTGGGTCCATCCTTGAATGGAATTGACGTGATGGTTTCTGTGATATCCTTTATATTAGTGAATTAGCTCACCCATAGAGAAAGTTGTTTAGCGCCCTTCGTAGCAGCCGGACGCGTCCTAACGCTTCCTCCAACCGCTTTGTGTTTTTTTTGTATTTTCAAGGGAAATGAGGCAACATCCCTTTGAAATTATTTTAAAAATCAATTAACATTTAAACTTAAATAAAAATAAACTTAACAACCAATTATTAGAACTTTATAATATGTGATTTGAGTGCAGTGTATTAAAAGTGAATATTCGTAAATTTTGCTAAAAAATATTCCACATTCGAAACGAACGTCGATCGGTAAATGCACCACAGATGTTTTCAACGGAATTCTCGGAAACTTTGAAGGCCCTAGCAAGTGTTTTGTTAAGCCCAGGGTAATTTATTATCACCACTTCAACAATCACCAGGAAGAGGATTACATGGAGATGAATGATGGACTTGCCGAATGTCACAGCAGTGCTGCCAGGGTCTCTTATCTATGTGAGGTGTCAGCGCTTTATTAGCAGCAGATACATACCTGTACGGAAGAAAAACCTCGTGCTGGCACTGTTGATGGACGCGGTGGACTCTTTCGCTGCAGCAGCTGGTCCAGTTTCTTCACCACCTAGGATTCTTGCTGAAGAGTCTCCATCTTCTATCCTCGTGTCACCTATTCCTGTGCTTTATTTTATATAACTTAAATTCACTTTATTTTTGTAATATTTATATTTTTTGTAACACCTGCATCAACTGTAAAGGGCCCCTGAGGTGATATCTCACAAAAGCAATAACCTACGTTTTTGAAAATCCATATTTTATATTAGCAGACGGAGAAAACTTACTAATATGAAATACTATTAATTTGTTGAAAATCTGTTCAAATCATTCGTTTTCCTGTTAAAAATGTGACTGCAGGCCTTTAACGAATAAATTGATAGAGTTCCTAACAAAGTATCAGTTAAAAGCGAATGCTTTATGAGGACGGCGGAACACGTGTTCATACAAATATTGATATTGTCGCATTCCGTAATGATATTTATTAGGAAAGAACACGTGTTTTGATTTATTCTGACTAATATTTTATCAGGAAATCATTTTTTAACAGTATCATTATTATCCGTACAGTTAAACTTTTTGTTTGTTTCCGCTTGACTTCATATTTCACATAATGCAATAATAATCATAAGCATAAACTAATCCAATTGGGATGGTTTTTACTTTAACATAAAGAACAGCCGTTCCCAAATCTGATATTCGTAGATAAGATCAGTAGGTACTTAACGATTAGGTAATCTGACTTATTTGGTATTCCTGTCATGGATTGTTTATTACACGGAGCGAATAACATGTAAGGAGGTCGTAAGTCGAGAAAAGAGGTTTATCTGGAAATACTTAAATTTTAAATTGCTACTTTTTATACTCCAAGGTTTCCTCGCTTTATCTCAGTGTTCCTCCCAAATTGGGATTAACTTTTTATTACTATATTATTTTACGACGCCGTGATAAGAAATAATCTGCTTATATTAAATACATATTTTATTATTTTTTTTACCCAATTTCGCAAACCGGCAGTTATAATTTAGAAAACAAAGTAAACATGAAAACACCATTATTAATATTTAAATAGAAAAATTTCAGTTACGAATATCATTCCCTCTTAAATATATGTGTACACCGGTGACCGGATAAATCATCACAATGATAATTCATCACATCTTTAAAAAGTTATATAAAGTCATGGAAAGTGATGAAACAAAAACTTTATTAACTGGGTTAAGTAGGTTTGGTTAGGTTAGGTTAAAAAAAAATCATCGTTTCCAATGACTTTATATCACTTTTTAAAAGTGTGTTGAATTGTCACTGTGTTGAGTTATCATGGAACCATGTTTTTTTCAGGGCAGTACCGCGAAACTTCACGATATTTTAGAAAAACCGTTATGAAGTTTTAATAACAAGACAATTATTAAACAACATATGAAATTATCTAAGACAGCAAATATTTTGTGGTGTTACATTATAATTTAAATGAAACATGACATTAAATTGTAATTTTGTGAAAACCATTCAATTAAATAATCTCTAAAACTGAGGTAATTATGCCTGCTGGTAGTAACCAAATAATTGTAAATTCAGCTGTGAAACACCACATAGCAACGAAGATAAAAAGATCCATATAATTGTAATCAAATCATTGTATACCATTCCTGTTATCTCCCACCCCCTTCACCAAATGTTACATATATAAACCATAGTTTACCTAATAATTGTATCAGTCTGAAGATGGCTACAATAAGACGAAACCGGTCACTAAATAGTTTCTATTTATCATTAAAAATGACTTTGAAAAATTGTGTAATTAAATAGTTAAAGCAATTTTTCATTTAAATTAAAACAAAATATGAATATTTGATTAGAACATTATCGAAGCTATAAAAATAGGTACCCGCCCAGAAATAACGTTAGCCAATCAGTTGTAAGGT
The DNA here is from genome assembly GCF_061612785.1 of Hesperophylax consimilis. Taxonomy (NCBI): domain Eukaryota; kingdom Metazoa; phylum Arthropoda; class Insecta; order Trichoptera; family Limnephilidae; genus Hesperophylax; species Hesperophylax consimilis. The sequence continues at coordinate 8,802,071 of NC_142839.1, read as the reverse complement.
TGACGGTCGGTCAAACCGAATTCACATTTAGCGAGCGATAGTATAATTTTTACTATAATCCGTTATAAAAACCTTTAATTTGTCGTACGCAAACAGAATATATTTGGGCTTTAGTGAAAAATGTATATTAAGATTTTTTGCTTCGGTTTTAATTAAAAACCACGCCATGTATTATCGCGGTATTACCCTGAATAGTTAGGAATTTTAATTAAGCTAAATCAATATTACGTTGCATAGTCCTGACAGCTAAAATGATATGAATAGTTTCCAGATAGTTTGAAAATAGCAATATAGTGGTTCCGGCAGTGACGCGTGTCCGTGGGACGCGAGTGGGAACCCTGTCGTGTGTCGCGGGGACGTTACGGTGTGTCAGTATTGTCACAATACGCGTATCATTATCCTACATATTTAAATAGGAGTATCTGCCGCTCGTGACAGCGAACGTCACAGAAGGAAATTGGACCGATACTGATTGAGATTGATATCAGCAAGCCTTCAGATATCCGAGGATACATCCTTCCTCCGCACGGGCGGAACCCTTTCATACGCTATTTTTGCCACTTTTGAAGGGAAAGCGGAAAACTATTTCCTTCGACGGTAAGCGGGAATGCAGCCAATATGTGGATAAATAAATATGCAAAAATAAACATCGGTATGGTCCAATGAGAAGTGCGGGTTTTTCACATCAGAAAATAACTATGTTGAAATAAAGTTTCTCGGCAATATTAATAGCGTCTTATGGACTCTTTTCCATATGGGTCGTCTTTACAAGTATTCGGAATGAAACAAAGAAAAATATTTTGATACCTTTTTTCGCACAGTTTATGACGGACATAATATTTCGTCTGTCATTGTTTTTCGTAACTATTCCGATATAGTTTCCACATAGGGATCGTTATGAAAAAAAAACCTCGTACGTCCATTAGTCCGAGTTGTAGACTTTGAACCGATAAAACACCCCATGTTAATTCCATCTTCAATAAACATATTAGGTATTCACTGTAGGACTACAGAAAACTCTTTTTTTTTCAAAATTTCATGCTTCCAATTTTTATTGTGCTTTCGATACAAACTATTTTTATTATCAATCTAAATAAACGTTTTGAATAGCAATACATTGACGAACAACTCGTATTAACCGAACCATAGTATTACCATTTAGTAAGAGACAATAACTACAACTATTTAATAAATATGACTGTGTAATGAAATTAATAATAAGAAAACAGGCCGTCTACTCCACTTCGTTTTTGCAAGACTTATCGTGTTTTCCAGTCTAGAGAGCCACTAACTATTGACGTGACAGACGTTATAAACTTACGCCACGCTACGGTCTACGAGGACACTATACATACAGCATAAACTAGACACACAGACAGATCTACATACATATTTTACATTGACAGAAACACAACTTTTTGTGATCGTTTTGCAGTGGTACCGGGTGTCACAGCTCACAGCTATCGACAACAGTGTGACACAAGACAACGCGAAACTATTTATACTTTCAAATGGGTTATACGTTAAAATGACACATATTAATTGTGCTGCCTTCACATTCTTAACTTCACATGAATAAGAATTGATGTGTTCATTTTTTTGTGCTCTAAAAGATCCACAATTTTCATCCAAAACACGTGAAAATTTATTGAACTAGCTTTTTTTTAAATTTTTTATGTGATACCGCACAAGAGCATCGCCACCCGGTTGGCCAGCTTTGTGAGGCGGGTTTGGATATAGTAAGGGTATTAATGTGGGTCTTTCGAAGAGGCCCGAATTATATGAAGGAAGAAAACATATTCCGGTAGCTCGTTCCACGTATCCGCCGACTTGCACAAAAACGAGTCGAAGAAACCACCCGTTCTTACGAAGCTAACATAAACTGTGCACGGGTGTTCCGCTCGTGTCTGTCGAGTTTCATGACCAGTCCACCGTGGATCAATGCTGCAAGTTTCTTAGAGCAGGCTCCATCAAAATACCTGTATAACATACTCAGCGTGCCCACATTGCGCCTGTGCGTTATAGATGGCCATCGGTCTATTAACAACGGATTATCCATCAGATCGACCGCCCTCCATTGCAACTGTAAATATTGTAGTTTTAGTGAATTTTTATTTTTTCTCTAACCTCGACCATCAATAAATACCCACCACGTGAATCGCTGAGTGAAATAATTTATTTTCATGTCATAATTTACATAACTTTAAATATTTAACAATAATATATTCTTATAGTCCTTGCCTGAAATGAATCATGAAATCTTCGAGGCCAATGTTGAAAAGGTTAAGAAGAACTAGATTTAGATTTTGCAGCAATATAGCTGTTCTCAAGCTATGCCGAGCCAGAATGCCCATTCTACCATGTGGAATACAAAGCAAGTTGTGATGTCAACCCTGGCGGTAGTTGTTCGGTACGAACAATTTGTAGCATTGTAGAGAATATGTGAATAATATAAAATCATTTAATATTTTAAACGCTGTTGCTGTAAGGGCCCCATTCCTCCCAGATTGGAGACTTTTGTAGCGCATCTTAGAGAGCAAATCTTTGTGATGCATTAATCTCGGGTACTAACCATGCATTCTCATATAAAGATAACTTAGAAACAGATTTTTGAATTTGTTCTAATTATTTTATGTATTTTTGCTGGCCCAAACAGCAGTAGGTACCGTATTCTAGTTTTGATGGTATAATGCAGTTGATCATCGATGTAATTGCTTTAGGCTTGGAAAATAGTTTACTTGTTCTTATCGCAAATCAAAGAAGTTTGTAACGTGATGATGCCAACCCCACTTTATGATCTGAGAAGATAAGTTTGTAATCAAATGTAACCCCATGTCGAGAATACCAAAGATTCGTTAACAAAATTAGCATAAACCGATTGAAGTAGAATAAAAATCCGTTAAAAACTAAAGAATAGTTGTAACACGTAAGAAGGTAAATATTTTTATAAAACCCCAGATCTTTTCTTAGGATTGCATTTAAATGCGCACAGTTAAATTTAAAACCCCTGTATAAAAGTGCTGAAATTTTGCGTCAAATGTACGCCGTAATTTTAAATGTTCTGAATAAAAAATGTAATTTCTCCACAAAAGCGACATAATTTATAACTTCAAAAAATAGTTTTTAGTGTGTGAAAAATCTTCCTAGCCTGAAATATTTGAGAAATTGTGAAATCAAAAATTGCTGAACGCAATAGTTCAATTTTGTACATAATAAAATAATTTAACAAATGAATTGAAATAATTCGTTGCCAGATGTAAGTGAAATTATTTAAAGTTTATTCCTTGCGTTATTATTATTAACATAAAAAAATGACAATTTACAAGTCGCAGGAACGAATTTACAGCACGTCGTATTGCAGATAACAATCTCTCAGCAGAACACAAGGAACCCACAGTCACTTGTACCGTAGCTGTAAATTCAGTAATTATCACATCACACTAAGATACTTTCAGCTTGTGAACTTTACTGGGGAATTGTGGTGAAGATGGCCTTGGGGTTAATCATCAAACATACTAATTTTCTGTTGTCTGTGAGTGATGTGAAATATTCCTTATTTTCAAAATTGGACCTAGTTGTGGTAACCAAGCGTTAAAGTAGTTACTAATATTATTTTATTTTAATAATAGTTTTAGATATTAATATAGATTTTTATTAAGCTTACGGTGTTCATTCGAAAGGCAAATTTATGATCGTATCACTAATTGCGTTTTTGGTAGACAATGATCCTGAGGCAATAGCTTATAAATACTTTCAGCTTCACAAATCCTACAATTTTAATATCCCCTGAACTTTCACTGTACAACCGCTATATCTTTATGGTGTAGAAATATACTATTTAGAAGCACTCGTTCACTATTGGCCATTGACTTTTCACAGTAGATACTTTCCACAACCTGATCTTTCTTTACTTTTGAAATATTTTTACTTCCGCATCGCATCAAAAATCTGCCATCGAAGTCACAAAACATGAATGTCACCCCATTATTCCTGTTCCCATTCTTCTTTCTCTTCACTACTTCCTTTTGCCGACACCACACAGACAAGGAATACTTAGTTGAAACTTTTGAATTAAATCAAAAAAAAGTACTAAATCATCAATAATAGATATTAACATATTATTCAATTAAAGCCGAGAAGATTGACGAATGTGTCACATGTTGGGTACCAAGAAGCGCAGAAGCCTGAAGAGCGAAGAGCGGATTGCTGAGAGTGCTAAGTACCGAAGTGCCAAGTACAAGTTAGTAACTGAAAGCGACCATATCGGGAACATGCCACGGGATATTAAACGCCGCCCACGAGAATCTATTCACTTCATCTAATTTAGCTGTTGTTGCAAGTCTGGCTAATAAAAGAAAATGATTATTCAGTATTCACGAGAGGAGCATTGAAGAAACAAATACAACAACGGATGACAGGAAATGAAGCTGCGAGGAACAGATAAATCTCTCCTCTCCGAGCCAGGGATTGTGAATACGAGCCAGCTTTAAAATAATTATATCGGATATTGCCAGAGAAAATAAACAACGTCAAATCATATTGCACTGTGCAATATTTGCTTTCAAATATTACAATACCTTGGATTACCAAAAAGGTTCGCACTGTTTCTGAAACTGTTAAATTCCCAAACATGCAAATAATGATCGATTTGGCGGTCTTTCTTTTAGAAACAAAACTGGCACCTATTTTCATCGACGTAATTCTCATTTATATGGCTCTAGTTTCACCAGTTCAGACGATCTTATTTTGAGGGCAACCTCTGTTTTTCAAATTTTCACACGTAACTTGAAATTTTCAACGCTACGATCATAATGTTATTTGATTTAGACCTGTGGTATTACGACCCCTGTTTTAACCCGTTTCAGTGGATTAGCTGTGGTACGTGTTAAGAGAGAACTAATGGAAATATAATATTCCTGGAGGGGATGGAGGTTGTTGGGTACGTGTTGTAAGCATGATTCCCTGGGATGAGGGGGGATGATAAATCATTAAAAGTTGAAAGATGGATTTCAAAAGACTTTGTATCACTTTTCATCCTGCTCTGCTTAACGGAAAAGAGATATTGTGAATAATCGCGATGTTTTTAATTAAATTAATAATCATTCATCATGAAAGGCGAAATTGTCTATTTATTGTTTTGTATGAAGAAAGGATAAATACAGCAAAACAATCAATAAAGTATCACTGTTATTATATGAACAAAATTAATATAAAATGTAACGTTACGCCGACCACTTTTTAAAAATTAATAGTATTACAAAATTTGTTTTAAACACTTCATTTGTACACATTACTCTAACTGTTTCATAAGTGCCCTTCTTTCATCAGCAGAATATTATTTTTTCTAAAAGGCACTTCTGCATGCAGAGTAATGGGTTAAAATAAAGTGGTTTTAAACCAATTTATGTGTTTATATTGTAATTATGGTAAGCCACAAAGTGCATACATTTTTTATCAGTACGTTAATTATATTAGCCGTTATAACAATAAGAAGAAAGGAGGCATTATTTTTATAGTTATTGTTATTACTAATTCAATTCTAAATTGTTCACACACATGGCAGCTACAGCGGAATGTTGTAAGAGGAAAAAAATAGGAAGGGGGTGAAGAAGAAGTTAGGAAGGTGAGGAAGTATCTCCTTTAAAAAATGTCCTTTCGACTTTCGCCAGGAAAATACATATGGTACATACACTGCACTGGAATGAATACAATTACAAGAACCTACAGGTTAATCATTTTAGAGATGCGGTTGTGTACTAGACGATAAAAAAAATTTAAAATTTTGTTGTTTTTGAAACAAAAAAACGAAAAGAACTTTGTCGAATTATACGTTACGTAACGCGTTATATGCCATGCATCCAATATATTTGGATATTTTCGGGTAAGAGGGGACTGCGGGCGAGTGTTCTAAACTTATTCTATTTTTTTAAATACATTCGGTACTAATAGTGTGCGTAACTCGTACATTAAAAAATGTTATCTTTAAAATCATTTGCCTTTACAACATTATTGTTTTTTAAGCTTAAAAAGTTTTATTTTTTATTTGACATCCTTTGATTTTCACTGATAATAATTCAACTTACGTAACACACAAATTTATGAGCTCATACGGGAAACATACATTTTTAATTAAAAATAATGTTACATTAAAAGTTCACTGCCCTCCTGTAATAGTTTGCAAGAGGGACTGCGCAGATAAGTACCTTAGTAACTATTTCGCACTGAATACTGAACATAGTGAGCAATGAGCAATTCTCTTACCAGACGGCAACGTACCCGCTTGCTCTTCTTAATTGATATCATACACTCCGATGCAGTTATTACCGCGGGATATTCACAGAGCAGCGCCGGGTTCGGCTCTAGCCCCGGCAGATCACACTCACGAGGCTATAGGGTGCAGAGTACAGACACGACCTGATTCCTCCGCGACTAGTGCGGGTTTACATCGCACGTCTCAACGCCACAATTAATAGATTTAATAGTGTTGGGACTTAATTGTTAAATAACTAATGTCCAAGAAATAAAGAAAATCTTTAGGTTTATATTGTGAAAAGGTTAGTCTTTCTGTAGCTGAGAGATATTTCATTATTCGTTCTATCATTTTGTGATGTCTTATATTTCTCGATAGTTGTTGTAACGATGCGATGTAACCATGTTTGTAACGTTGTTTCATTATTACACATTAACTCTGCATTCGAATGAGATATGAAGTTAAATTAAAGTCGATGAATGTAGTTTTTGTAACAGTAATAATGTGGTATACTTTAACATGACCTCAGAAGTCACAACAGATTCAAATTTAGAGTTTTATCCTACGATCGTGATAAGTATGAACATTGATTTGCCTAGCAATATTTTATTTTGAAATGTTTGGTCATAGTTAATTTTTATTATAAAATCAATGTTTTTGGACAACTTATGAATACTTTGCTTTATGGGAAGTATTTATTTATTTGGAATTAACAGCACAAGTCCTATTTAAATGCATGAAAGTTATTGACAGTCATATGGAAAGAAATAAAAAACAATATTAATTAACAAGAAAAAAATAATACATTATTACAAAGTTATTAAAATAAATAAAATTAAATAAATATATGCACTTCTAAAATATTTTTTATTTACCATTTTTTAGAATTTTCAAAAGAATGTGACCTTACTGGGGTACCCCGTTCTAAGGTCACATTGTACTAGGTTATTTGTGTGAATTATAAAAAAGTAATTTTTGTAACCATTGATTGTTTCATTTAGTTCTTTAATCGGTACAGATTTGTATTTCGATAGAGGCATATTAAAAACATCAGCTAACATTGCATACTAGTGATGTGTAATCTATTTATTTAACAGAATTGTTAAGTATGTTTAGTGAATTATGGCATGGAAGTTAGTGGTAGAAAATTTCATTTGGTTATTATTTTGAAGATTTAATACTTTTTTGACAATTGATGGGGAGTTTTTCAAGAAATAAAGCCGGTTTAATTTAATTTAATTTTTACTTAATGCTTTCTGGCAAATACGGTACGAAACTAGAATCGATGAGTGCAAACCCAGCTTTAGGATGCAATCCAATGCGCGCACTCAATAAATATGCGGTGAGATAATTTCACGCGCAGGTTATGTCGTGTCCATGGTGTGAACCTTCACTGCAATCTGTGTGCTATGGGCATTTCCTTATCAATCAACATCTCTATTGAGTCACGAATTCAAAATGAAAATAAAATTATTTACACCTCCTTTGTGAGGCTTTTAGCACCTCAATCGGGGCTAGTTCCCAGTTCACACTTCTCGGCCCTTACTACCCCAGATGTATCAGGCTGAGCTGATCAGTTCAATTAAATTGTTAAATAAATAATGCATGTTATGTGGATGCATTATACTTATATATAGATATATAATGACTTGCGACTGGTATTAAAAATGTGATTTTTATTGAATTATACGAAACGTTTACACATTTTTTACTAGGGCTATCCTGTGTCGAGACCGGCTAATTTACAAATATTTTATTTTAACAATAGGTAACAATTTTCAATAAATTCAGAAGAAAAATATTTTACAGAATTAAATCAGTGTTAGTAACAATGGGATAGGAGGATATTTTTTAGTTTTGGGTGAGTTGACGAATTTTTGCATGACGTTTGATGATGATCCATTTTTAAGTCAAGATTTTAAATTGTATTTTTAATTGCTTATTTTTTTTAGTAAGTAGGTTATTGTATATTTTAGCCACAATGTATTTTAAGTTTTTTTTTCAAATGATGTATTTGTTGTGTTTATAAAAATTCTTTCGGTTGTGCAAATGAGTTCCGTGTGTTTGTAGGTGTTTTTTTTTTAAAGAGAAGTGTTAAAATTTATACTATATCTATCATTTGAAATTTGTTGAATATACCTTTGTATAGTGCTTGTTATCATGATAAATTACCTGTCTATTAAGTGGGAAGGAAATTATTCTAGATTTAATTATTTATAGCATCATTGACACTTTAATCACAGGGCTATTCGTGTTCAGCGGCTTTTCCAGTTCCGCTGCCAATCAACTGAACTCACATTGCATATTGATGCAAAAAATATGTAGGTCTTCTGTCAAATACTAATGCATTATGTCACCTGTCGCCTGTCGCATAACTGAGGGAAACGAAATATTGTGAACTTAATACATAATTAAATTAGGTGTGGGATAAATAAAGCGACACGTGAGCATTAGTTTCTATATCAGAATATTTATGAACATTTTTTTTAAATTCCAAACGTGCCTATCATAAAATCGACACCTGATAGCCAACATGTCTTAAAATCATAAATGAAATATTACTTTTTACAATTAAAGCCATATAAAAAAAATATTAAAATTAATGTAGTCTCAATCACAGTAATTTATTTATTTAATCACACGAGAAGCTGTGGAGATTTTACCGAAAACAAATTTGTGGGGAACCCAAAATAATCTCTATTTTAGATATTCAACGAACTACCGACGAATGTTAAAGAAGCTTAAAGCCTTGCAGGTTTTCGTGGGTTATTTATTTATGTATTTTATATTATAGAAACAAACAGTACATGATTTACAGAGATGAAACAATATACAGTAATAAGATACTTCATGTTGGGTACCTATGATATGTTTGTAATGCCTGCTAAGTGGTATATTGTATTCCTTAATTACCACGTGAATTGTGTTGTATATAGGTGTGTGTGACGTGTGTAATGTATGTGTGAGTGTTTGTGTGTGTGTGTGTGTCTGTATGTATGCCTACATAATATAAAGAATAAGTTTTAGATGTAGTCTAAAGTGTGCCCAAATGTCATACAAATAAGCTGTTAATGCAAGTAACTAAAAAAACTTTTATTTACAGTTAAAATAGTGTAGGTAAGTCGTAGAAAGGAGTATAATAACAGTGCAGTACACAATATAATAATACTTTTTTTTTTTTTTTTATAGTTAATACCTCACAAGAGTCCCAACTGCTCCCGTCTGGAGCCAGTGAGACTATGGCATCCCCAATTGGGGGATGTTGTGAGGCTGAAGGTAAGTGGGGAAGGGAAAGAGGAAGGTGGGGAAGTACCTGGCTATTCAGATCTAGTCACTAAACACGGCTAAAGCCATTTGGAGCAACGTTTCAATTCTGAATGGTGGTCTTACACCAGGGCGATACTGGTAGTATCTTCCACTCTGGAACGTGCCGCAAATATACTATATATTATTTTAATGAATTAATTGTGAAATAACACAAATCAATCAAATAAAATTTATTTGCGCACGCCGGGTTCGAACCCGCGACCTTCGGAATGGCAGTCCAATGCGTTACCACTGGACTATGCCGGCCAAATAATACAAAATAAGTAGGTTTCTACATTATAAGTAGGTATGCAGTTAGCGTGCAATAAGTGATAGGTTTGCATGTAACTTTATTGTCGTAGAAAGAAGTTTAAATAATAAGTATTTATTTATATATTTAAGGAAAACTTGACAGCAAATTTGTAATTATACAACAATACAATAATAATATAATTAATTATGCCAATTATGAACTTTCCACCGATGAATAGGTAATGGTAAGGTTAAGGTGTACAATGTCATAATACCTACATAACACAATAACAATAGTATTAAAGAAGGAGGTAGTTACGTGTTAGAGCACTAAATGATTTTATTATATTATTATTTAAAAAAAACACACAAACAGTCGTAAAGCATGTTTGTATTACATCAAACCTTTATTACGTTCGATTAATTCCCTTTCCACTGCAACATAAAAGACAATAGACAATAATTATTAACTAACAAGAGGATAATATTAAATAATGGTCGTTTCTGCATTATTTTGTTGATAGTATAACATTTGTCTTAAAATAAATTAATAGTTAGTAAAAAAACATAATTTATTCTATTAACAAATATTGAAACGAGATTATAATGTATTACGTCAGCTTGCGGTGGTGTACCTCCCCCTCGCACTGGAAGCGGATCTTTCATTATTTCAAGCGGATCTTTCGTAATGATCTCATTCATTGGCATAATTGTTCCACTCGACTGCTAACGTGCCTTTTCGGTATCACTTTCCTTTCATTCCCAATCACTCGAGTTCTCCTCCCCTCGGAGTTGGCCGATACCCCTCTTGGAGATGCATCTCTCCTCGCTTCTTCAATTCTTCAGCCGACCAACTTCACAGTCCGCAGTCCCCAGTACCCAGTCCTCAGTGTGGCCGATCAGCAGTTTCTCATCAGGCCGCGAGATCAAAGCACTGGAGGAACTGGTAATGCTCTAAATATCGCATTTTTTGCAATGTGTAGAGGTGCTCGAAACAGAAAAGCTCTAAAGGGAATGTACCTTATACACGGTGTCCGGAAACTAGTGGACCAAACAGGAAATTGGTGAATCTACATCACTGATAGAACGCAAAAATAACAACGCTTTTTTATATTTTATCATCTCGATTTTCATATATTTTTTTAAACTTTTTTTCTTTTGAATTCAGTAACTAAAGTATTAAAAAACAGCTTTTGGGGCTGGGTCTATTATGCTGTGACGCATTTGAAAATACATTGAAGTGGTGGTATTAACCACTAACGCCTCGTTTTTTTCAAATTAGAGCTAAAAAAAATTCTAACTTTGAAATCGATGTACTGGAAAATGAAAGCTATAATCAACAAAGTTATGCCACAAAATCGAATTAAAATGTGATTTATGTTCATCAGTTTCTTTATTAAAATCATTAGTTCTTAATCATAGAAGTACAATTTAATATCTACACATTTTACCATACTCAAAATGAAATCTCTCGCGGTAGGGATTATAAGCACTTAAAAAAATTTACTGTCCTTTAGGCAAGGTTACCAAGGACAACTAGTGAATTTAATCTACAATTTTCGCAGTGTGATTGTACGGGAATTTAGAGTAATATCCAACTTTCTGCTTATAAAGGAGGTGTCGTGCTAACAAAACGAAACAAAGCACATCATAACAATTTCATATTTTACCATCCAAGCCTCACCACCACACTATTGCTTGAGAGGAATGAACCGAACCATTCTTTGTCCTAACGAAAATATTTGTTATAATGGTTCATTGTACTTTGCTTATAATCAACATATTAGTTATTTGAAGTGCAATTAAGTCATGATTGCATGTTTTCAACACTTGATTAGATTGTATCTTTTAAAGAGAAACACTTCTGAATTACGTTATCTCAGAAAATTAAGATAATGAAGACAATAGTATTTCGACTTGAAATTGAATCAGCCATGTAGATAATAATAATGCACTCCAACATTGGTCCGGTGATCAAATAATAGAGATTAATCAGGCCGGGTATTTCTTTTGCCGATCAGCTTTAGGTAGCTTGGTTCCTAAACCCAAATTGTAAAATAAAATGTGGAAAGAAATTGTTTTCAATTTTCATAAATCGCTACCTTATTGAGACATAGATTTACTGTAACAGATAAGCGGTAAGGCGAGTATTACGGCTACAGTACGGCTCGATGACAAAAAAGCCGAACTGAACGGCAAAACCAAGACAAAAAATGTCTCCATCATTATGGTCTTGCGGACATCAAATCGGGCTGATTAACCAGAGAGTGTTTTCTGGTACGTAGGGATCAGACTGTTGAACTGAGATTCTCGAGATGTGCCGAAATAGATGCACCAGTATTCAAAAAACGTTCGACATCGAATACAACATGCTCAGGTTGTCAGCAGAACGACAACCGAACACAATAATATCTAATAATACCTGTGGAAACACCATACCCAAGCACAATGCAATGCCACAAGAGTCAACAATGCTTATAGACAATTGTTTCGATTATTATTTTTATCCTAATGAGGCGTAAAGCAGTCAACTCCCGATGCAACATAAATTCCAGAACTGCCTCTAATAAAAGTATAGTATAGCAATCGGTTGGTTAAACTCCCCTAAAAAATGGACACTTCTAAAACCTTAACCAGACGAACTTATGATGTAATGTCTTATTAGTGTTATTATGAAAAGGAAAACATCCAGTTGGCTGCCCAATACAAATGAGAGACTCGGCTTTTGATGAACTTAGGCCACCAAAGATGTTTGTTGAAGCAAACGGACCACGACAGCTAGTACATAATATCTCCAGAGGTTTTGGAAGTGTCGGTGAGATATAACGTGCCACTTGTAATACAATAATTTGATCGGAGATTTAAAGGTCTTCAGTATCCTGCCGAGTCACAATGTTTCCCTTTATGCAGCATCATGCCGCGTTCTGTGGTTCCATCTTAAATGGTTCATCACGTTCTTAGTTCTTACACCTTCGCAATGTAGTTTAGTAGCAAAGGTTGTTCTATATTTTCACTTCAAGTATCAGTAGACATAATTGTGATTGATTGATGTGTGTGTAAATTGCTTACTGAAAGTCATTTGTGATTGATAAAATATATTGTTTAATGTGACTTTAATTGTCTAGTTATTGATAGCACCAACAATATTATTATTGTAGAATATATCACTTTTAGCAGGCGTTTATAAATAATATTAAATCAATTTTTTTATACATTTTTCATCTTAAATAATATTGTAGGTACAACTGGATAAAGCGTACATTTCGATTAAACTTAGATAAAAAAAATAGATTTGATATAATTTTTTGAATACATTTTGGTCAATATGTTTGAAGCAATAGGTATATTATTATTTAATGAAAGGAAAATTCAAGTAAGTGTTTTCTTCAGACGTTGGAAAAGATAATTAATGGTATGGAAATAGTTCAAAAAGTCGGAAAATCAATAGAGGTATAGTAAAATCGTAACAAGATTTTCATTTTATGTTGAAATCACTATATACATTATACATTGGTACATAAGGTCTCCTAAAAAATTCCTTTTCGAAGGAATGTTTTTTTGATAGAACAGTTTTTGTGATAGAAAGACCTTTTTTAAATAAAAAAAAATCAATCAGTAAAAGTATTTTATTTCTATATAATTATTTAAATCATCTACTTTCATTAATAGATGTATTTAAATATATATATTTATATTTGTTTTTTATTTTACTGAGGATTGAACGTTCCTCCCTAGGGACTGACTAAAATTAGTGAAAACCACTATCACTTAAGGCGATGCACTACGTCGTGTATTATTTTGAATCGAGCCGCTATCAATAACACACCTTACGTAGATGGCGTTAAGGCTTAAATTCCCGCTTAACACAATCCACCTTTTTTGATTTATGCAAGAAAAAAACATGGCCATAAAGTGTATTTTATTTTATTTTGTGGATGTTCAGGCACAAATATTTAATTATTTTATAAATAACTTAATTTCCCACATTATACAAAAAAAATCATAACCGTAAATGGATTCGTAAGTAGAAGATTTTGAACTTTAAAGTAGTTTTCATAGGCCTTATACATTATTTTTTTCTGGGCTTATAAAAAGACTTATCTAAAAAATACTCGAGATTTTCAAAGGCCAGGATGTATTCTACTCGCAGTATTTAATTAAAGCATCTGAAACATTTCTAGGCGACCAAATTTTGAAACCAAAAACATGTGAAATTTCATTACCATGTAGTGCATCGCCTTAAGCAAAATCCTAATGGGATGATTTTTATTTCGCATTTAAACTCCTGCAAAATTGTATAATGTCATCACATTTCAGAGAAAAATCGTGTGCATGTGTGTGCGTGAGTGCCACCAAAATTTGTACAATTTCATCTGTCGAGATTC